>NW_006438113.1:14682657-14711203 GCF_000325575.1 Pteropus alecto | reverse complement strand
GGGAAAGAAAACATCTATGAAACAATACTGATTGATCTTTTATTTTTCTTTCCTGTTTTCCTTTTTTTTTTCTATTTGCAGTTACAGCAACCTCAGCAGACCCTTTTAACACAGGTTAGTTTGATGTTACTTTATTTGATATCTGAATGAAGAGTAGACCAAAGTTTCATTTCCTATTCTAGTTTTACTTTCAGAGTTTAAAGGTGAATATTTGTGGATTCACACAATAGTTTAGTAGTGATATAATGTTAAATAAAGACAGAAAGCTTTATTTTTTCTTTTATGGGTTTTGATTGCAGATCCAGCTGTGATCTAGTTTGAATAAATATGAGGTCTTATTTTAAACTTAATACTGATTTTGGTCCTTACATTTTCTGTGTACTAATATTTTAAGGAAAATTTTGTACATGTTATATATCTTTTTTAGCTTGACCTTAGGAGGTGAAGTTATTGTGTTAAATAATCAGCTTAATTTTTTAACAACATGGAAAAATTTTTGAAATGTAGTGTGTGTGTGTTTATGTGTTTTACAATCCTTTAAAAGTGTAAACAACCATCCTTGGCTTATATGCTACACAAAATTAATAAACTATGGGCTGAATTTGGTCCATAGACCATGGTTCACTGACCTCTGGTATGTACTTGAGTGAAATACTATCTAACTGTTACAAAACAAGCAGAATCTCTTAATAATAACTGGTGACAGTGATTGCCTCATGGTTAGGGAATTGGGTAGGTGAGGAACAGGAGTAAAATGGAAGCTTTTTACTGTATAATCTTTCATACCATTTTAGTCTTGAATCTGTTAGTTATTTTTTAAAATTAAAATATACTTCAAATGAGAAATCAAACTCACTTTCTGTTATTAAAGAACTAAAATTGACTAGCAACTATTTCATATTTTCAATCTCCAATAGAATTTCCAAAATAAGTAGAAAGCTGTAAAAGTTTTCTTAGAATAGCATTTCCCAGAGTGTGCCCATAAACCACTCCACATGTGTTAAGATGTTAAATTTCATGTGAAAATAATTTTGTGTTCATAGTTTAAGAAATACTAAGTTTCTTTACAATATATAGGACTTTCTTTTTTTTTAAAACAAATGTGGAACTTCGAGATTTGCTTTCTTGGGCAGATATAAAACAAATTCCATGCTTTGATTTGAAAAATCAGATGATCTTTTCTATTAAATGATCTTATTTCTATTTATATACAGAAATTTTAATCAATATATTGTTATCCAAATTTGATTGTGCCAGAAAAGACCAATGAAAGTGTTAACATTTCAATTTTTTCCCCAGTTTTATTGAGATATAATTGATATATAGCATTGTATTAGTTTAAATACACAACATAATGATTTGATATATGTGTGTATTGTATAATGATCATTACCACAGTAAATTTAGTTAACATACATCACCTCACAGCTATAAATTTTTTTTCTTCTGATGAGAACTTAAGATCTCTTTTAGCAATTTTTAAATATACGATATAGTATTAACTATAGTCATCATGCTGTAAGTAAGACTGCAGGACTTACCTTATATAACCGGACCTTCATAGTTTTTGACCACCTGCTCCCATTTCCCCCACGCCCAGCCCCTGATCACCTTGCTCCTCTTACAGCCACCATTCTGTTTTTTCTTTTGAGTTCTTTGGAGTTTTTTAGATTCCACATTTAAGTGAGATCATACATATTTGTCTTTGTCTGTCTGACTTACTTCACTTAATATATAGAACTTTCCTGAGTATTATATTGCTATGGATTTTGAATTTCTAAGAGGGGGCTAAAATATATGTGTTCTTTAAAGTCATTATACTTCAGTATCTTCTTTCTGCAACATTCTGTGAAAACGTTCATCTAAGGAAACCTGATGAAATAAATCAAAAATAATATAATTTTTAGACTTGATTCTCATGTTCAAGGTATACATGTGTATTTTCTAACCCAAAATATATTATTTTCAGCATTTTTAGTTTAAGTAGTCATTATTAATTTCTACCTTACTTTGATGTTGATTTTGTTTTATAGCCAGCTGTTGCACTGCCTACAAGCCTTAGTCTGTCTACTCCTCAGCCTGCAGCACAGATAACTGTATCATATCCAACACCAAGGTCCAGTCAGCAACAAACCCAACCTCAGAAACAGCGTGTTTTTACAGGCGTGGTTACAAAACTACACGATACATTTGGATTCGTGGATGAAGATGTATTCTTTCAACTTAGGTAAACTACATTAGATGTTGGCAGATACTCCTTGGATTTAATATTAAGTATATGGTGGCATAATCATTCAGCTTGTGTTATATTTGTACCTGTGACTTTTTTTGATGGAGAATGTGACTGAAGATATCGTCTGATTTTTTTTTTTTTTAACAACCTGGTTAAGGTGAATTCTTTATAAATAAATGTTTTATAGGAGTGAGTTATCATTTCTTAACTTTTCACGGGCAGACATACAGTGAGATTAGGGATTGAAATAGTCATATGCCTTTTAAAATTTAATCTTTTTGACATATCTAATGACTACATACTAAAAACATTTAATTGAAATAGTAAAAGGATTGAATGATGAATTAACATATTCAAAATAGCAGTTTGTTAGTGTCCTGGTGGTTGCAGGAAATATGAATCTCAGATATTTCAAATATATTTCTAATGAACTTCCTTAGAAGTACTTTATTTGGGAAATTAAGTTTAATTACTGTATAAGATTTTTCTGTAAGTGGGTCTCCTGTTTTTCATTTTATCTGCATTTCTTTCATTTTCCAAAGTCCAAAGAAAATATTACTTTTAGGTTATAAAAGTTAAAAAGTTCTGTAGAAGGAGGGACACAATATTAGGATAAAATGGAGTGGAAAATTCTTCCACTTCAAACCTCATATTTATAGAGAGGGTGAAACAGTTCTTAACTAAAATAAGTCTAGGAGGTATATCAGCTTTTTAAAAGAGATTTTTAGACTTCTAAATCAGATAAAGTTTATTTTTAAATACCAAGTATATAAATCTTTTTTGGATTAATGTCTTTCGATTGTATATATATTTAACTTAATTTTTTTTTCCAGTGCCGTCAAAGGGAAAACCCCCCAAGTGGGTGACAGGGTATTAGTTGAAGCTACGTATAATCCTAATATGCCTTTTAAGTGGAATGCACAAAGAATTCAAACACTACCAAATCAGGTATATAAAATATTGAGTCGGGTATTATAGAAACTTGGTAACTGACTCTTCCAATTTACAAAGATCTTTTTAAAATGTTATTTCTTTATTTTTGTTAAGAATCAGTCCCAAACCCAACCTTTACTGAAGACTCCTCCTGCTGTACTTCAGCCAATTGCACCACAGACAACATTTGGTGTTCAGGCTCAGCCTCAGCCCCAGTCACTGCTACAGGCACAGATTTCAGCAGCTTCTATTACACCACTGTTGCAGACTCAGCCGCAGCCTTTATTACAGCAGCCACAGCAGAAAGGTATTACGTAAAGTTTATCTTTGCTTTTTATGTTTCAGACTAATACATAACTCTTTAGTTGTTAAAATAATGTTGGTATGCCTTTAATTACATAAAAGGCAGGACTTCTAGAATATTTGAAAGGAAGGTTAAATATTTTATGTAGACCACTTCTACTTCTATAGCTATTTGGAAAATAGATTTTTATTTTATTGCTCTTATTCAAAGACATGTTCTTTGTGAACTTAAACATTAAAACTATTATCTATCCTCTGTCCTATTGGTATCTTGTCTATAATGGAAGAAAATGTTTTTGAGACATTTCTTATAAATAAAACATGTAGAGTCTGGTGGTAGTACTTTATTCATTGAGCCATTGTGCATCTAATAAATGATCTGTGTTGTAAATATATTTTTACAAATTGATCATTTGAAACTGGACATTTTCTCACTGAAACAATGTTAAAAATGATAGCCTCGTCTTAAAAGAAGACTACTTGATTGGTGTTTTTTAAAAAAAATGTAACTGGCATTTTCTCTTTTATTGTAAATAGTGACACACTTAGGGCAAAGTGATAAAACATTGCAGTTTAACACCTGTGTAATCGCGACTTGGGTGAAAAACATTACTGGTTAACTCTATTCTTTTTTAATAGTTTTACCTTCTAAATATGCACCATCATAATATAGGTTAGCTTTATTTTTGAATTTTATGTGATGTGTGATTCCATTTATATAATCTTTTGTATAAGACTTCTTTTGTTCAATGAGGTTTTAAAGTTTTTTGTACAATTTCATGTGGCTCTAGTTTCTTCATTTTCACTATTGTATAATATTCCATTGTATGAATATTGTACAGTTTATCCGTCTTCGGTAAACGTTTGGATTGTTTCTAGTTTCTGAAAATGCTGCTATGAATGTTCTTGTATATGTTTCTGGGGCAATGTACATAGGTTTTCCTAGGGCATATATATCTTCTGGTGGAATTACAGGGCCTGAAGATTTGTGTATCTTAAACTTACTAGGCAATGCCTGACTTTCCAGGCTACATGGTTCTTTTTTTCCTTTTTTTTCCTAAGAGGCTTTGCTTTCCAGTTGTGAATTGGGACTTGAATACTGTCTAAGAAAAGATGTGGCTTCTGTGGCAGGGTTCAGGGAAGCAGTATTTCTGGTGGTGATGTGTTTTCCCATAAGCTTGGTAGATGGACAGAAGCAATGAGAGTAGGGTAGTAGAAATAAGAGAGAAAGAGGTGTGTTAGGATGAGGGATCAATAGAGTTGGTGTGCTAAAGTTCATATGGCAGAGGGGTAGGGAAATCTCCATTGGCAACTAGGATTCTTTCAGCAATACCAGCCCATTAATCTGGTATAGTATTACTTAAAATAAGAAATATTCCTAAATTAGTTGTTTTTTTTACCCCCAAATTCTTATGAAAATTTTCGGGTGTATAAAAATATTCAACAGCATAACGATCACTTGTATACTTAAAACTTTGAACAGTTAATATTTTGCCAATGTGTTTTGCCAGCATATACTAACAAATATACACACCATTGGCTTAATCATTCAAAGTAATTACCAGACATTATGACATTTTGCCCCTGTAAACTTAAGCATGTCCTTCCAAAAGAGACTGTTTTCCTTTATTAGCACAATCTTATCACATCTAAGAAAAAGCATTTAAATACCCTATTTGTATTTAGATCTCTCCACTTGTCTTCTAGATGTCCTTTTTTTTTTTTCTTCGATGTGAGGCAACCCTTGGTTGACCTCACAGATTGCAAGGACCTTGTCAACTGACAAGGTCCCTTACTTATTTTTTTACACCTAAAGCGCCTGGTCTTCCTAGGTGGTCTCCCATCCAAGTACTAACCAGGCCCAACCCTGTTTAGCTCCCAAGATCAGTAGATGTATTTTAAGGTTGTTTTCTGTATCCTAGACAGAAAGCTAAGTTCATGCATTATATTGGGTTAAGTCTTTTTAGTCTTCTTAATTCTAGAATAGCTTCCCACTTTGTCTCATTACCTTGACTTTAAGAAATTGAGCTAGTTGACGTGTAGATTCTTTTGGAATGTTGTGGATTTGTCTTGATTCCTTGCAATGTTTTACCTTGTTCCTCTATCTGCCATATAAACTATAAACTCTAGGATAACATATTATAGGTGTTTTGTAATTCATATTGCATCATAGGAGGCATATGTTAGATTCTTCCACTATTATTGACACTAAATTTGCTTACTTGGTCAAAGTGGTAGCCATAAGTTTTTCTGTTATAAGAGGTTCTTTTTCTCTGTATAGATACTCTCTGGATGGTACTTTGGCATCCTTTGAGTATCTTGTGGACGAAAAATGGGCCACTTACTAAATGTGCCAAGCTCAGGGGAGGCCTGCATGGTGGGCCCTACAAACTCAGAGACTGAAAGTAACCACGGATAGGATGATCTGAACATAAAAATTCCTAACTGAAAGCTAGTCATGGTGGCCAGTCATGTTCTGGATCTGTAGTTCCTTGACAAAGGTCAATCTTTATTTTAAGTAAGCCTGTCTTATTGTCTTTGCATTTAAAATAACATACTCTTGGAATGTCAGAGTAATCTTCTTTTTCTGTATTTGTCAGGGTACAACCTGCCACCAGAGCATGAGACCACAGAACCCCGAATTGTTACCCACTTCTCTATGTGCTGTAAATGTTAATTATTAACTATCCTGTATCCACCAGTGTAAAAGAAGTATCTGTCTCCCTTTTTCCTTTTCATCCAATCTCAGAGCTTTCCCCTTTGCTTTCTCTCACTCCCTCAATCTACCACCAGTAGATTTCTTGTAACCCTCTTTATGTCTTTTCCTTTGATTCTCATGTATAAAATAAGCTGCAAAACCGCTGTTCTCCAGAGCATTTTCTCAATCTGTTGATATTTTGCTTCTCAGTAATTGTCAGTTTGGCTCAAATAATTATAACAATTCTCTACAGGTTTGGACATTTCTTACAACGACAGCCTTGTTATATAGCAATCTTTGGTTCAATGTCTATAGATTAGGGGTTGGCAAACTTTACCCATTGTATTTTGTCCATGGCCTGGTTTTGTATAATCCCTGAACTAAAAATGATTTTTGCATTTTTAAAAGGTTATAAAAAAGTATGCAAATATACAAAATGTTCTCTACCATTCTTGGTCCACAAAGCCTAAAATATTAGCCAGCATTTTCTGTCTATAAAATTTAACCAGGTAATGCTTTTGAACTTTGTTTTTAAATAAGTTAAAATACTTTTTTTCTGTATCTTTTAAAGCTGGTTTATTGCAGCCTCCTGTCCGTATAGTTTCACAGCCACAACCGGCACGCCGGTTAGATCCACCATCCAGATTTTCAGGAAGGAATGACAGAGGAGATCAAGTGCCTAACAGAAAAGATGACCGAAGGTAAGTTTTTAAAAGTATACTTTTGTTGGTTGCACAATGTGAATGCACTTCATGCCACTTAAAAATAGTTCAGATGGTAAGTTTATGTTATGTGTATTTTACCACAATTTGAAAAACTATTTAAAGATCTATACTGTGGATTCTTGCTCATAATTTCTATTGTTATTTCATGAAAGAACTCTTGGATAATGCCAGAAATATTAGTAATTTCAGAAAAATTTGCTTTCAGTCGTGAAAGGGAGAGAGAAAGACGTAGATCCAGAGAAAGATCTCCTCAGAGAAAACGTTCCCGGGAGAGATCTCCTCGAAGAGAGAGAGAACGATCACCTCGGAGAGTTCGCCGTGTTGTTCCACGTTACACAGTTCAGTTTTCAAAGTTTTCTTTAGATTGGTAAGTTAATTTTTTCCCTAGTTGTTTTATTGAATTACTAGTTTTGTAATTTTGTATAGTTTGGTAGAATGTATTACATAGAGATATTTTTCTTGCAGCTTTTAATTTCCCAACATTTAGTGCTCATGGGTTATATAAGGGCAGAAATGTAATTTGAAGTAGCAGTTTAGTTCTTTGCAAGTGTCGCATTGTTTTCATATACTCATTGAAGATATCAGCTACTGAAAAGGGCAGCCCTTCTGTGATTAAGTTATTCCTTAAAGTCAGAATTATTTAAGATCTGATTTATTGATGACTATTAAAGTTCATGCATAGTCTGTTGTGTATGATGCAGTAATAATACAACAGTGGATCAAACATCCCAAGTTAGCTATGGCAATGTGGTGTAAGAGAAACATAGATATACATATATACTCACATATAACAAACACGTGTGTATGTATACATAAATACATTTTTCAGTCTTTGGAATCAGAAATAATAGGCAAGTTACCAAGAATTTCTGAGCTTCACCTGCAAAGTTGGAATTATATCAATTAACAGAATTATTGTGAGATTGAGTTCATTTATCTAAAGCAACAATATGTGGTATTTGTAGATATCTTGTAAATAGCTGCTAAGTTGTAATTCATAAAAAGGCAAATTGTGGGGAAAAGGCAAATTGGTAAATGACTGAAATTACTCTAAGGTAAAGGAAGAATCATCTAAAGAACCTGGGACTGGCAATTGTGTATATGATAAATTAACACATGGAAAAAAAATAAGTAGACAGTAAAATAAAAATGAATCCTTTAAAGCAGCACTTAAAGCTGTTTCACATAGGAACAAATAACTATGCACTTCAGTATACTGAGAGGGTATTGCTGCATTTCAACAAAGTGTGATGATAATAATAATATTGGCCTATCAAAAGTTAAAATTTCTATATGTTCAGTTCTAGACTGAGTAAACCAGTGTATTTCATTTAAGCTACTCAATGTCAAAAAAGTCTTGCTTGGTTACTTTGCTTAATTATGTAGTTGGTGTTCATTTACTCTTGGCTAATGGTCAAGTCTGCAACTACTCTTAATTTATACTAGTTTTCTTGTTACCCTGTTTACTTGTGTACTTAAAAAAATACCTAATCTTCATGTTTCAGAAAAACTTTTTAGAACCAAACAACTTCTCCAGCCCAAAGATATTAAATAGAGCTGCTCTGCTTTTAAACTCATCTGTTCCCAGTCTAGAATGCTATTCTGGGAAGAGTTGATGCATTGGATATAAATTGAACAGCTATCTCTCTCCTTTCAAGTTAGACCTTTACAGTTTTACTTCATCACTTTGAAGTTATTCCCAGAACATCAAATGAACCCATTACAAATAAAAGTGATTTTAAAGTTTCTGTACCTCTTCTCATAGTTGTAGAAATCAAGATTTTCTTATAGTGATATTATTATAAGAGACTATATGCCAAGAAATGATTTATTTGTATTTCTTATCTCTTGTTTTATTATAGATTTTATTTCTGTGGGTTAAGATACAGATTCAAAAATTCTGGTGATGGGAAGCTAGGAAGCTATTACATATACTTTCTATTTGCAGCACTTTAAAAACAAAATTCAAATACCTGTTATTCACATTTTCATTATTTTGACAGCAGAATTTTATCCAAATAAAGTATACTTATATCAGTATTCATAACTGGCAAGTTTATCATTCTATATTTATTATTTTTAGGCTTCAAATAAAAAAGACATCTCTAAAAATGCATTAGTTAACATTTTATCCCCTTGGTTTTAGTTGTCTTTAAAAAAGACAATATAATTATCATTTCATCTTCCAAATTGTTGGTGTTTCCACTTTTCATTATGCTTTTAACAGAAATCTCTTGGCTTTTTACCAGATTGATTTACCTTTGAAAACTCTGCTTCTTAGGAAAAAGGAAATCATCCTTTAAAAAAAAATCAGTATGCCATATTTAAAAGGCAAGAAACTTATCTTTGCATAATAAGCAAATCAGGTATGGATCTTAATCATAGAGAGGTATGGAGGTGTGGATAATCCAAAAAACATTTGGATTTTGCTTTCCTGTGCACTTTTATGTTTAATTTTGAATGTAAATATTCTTGACCTAGGATCTTATATAGAATAAAAGTTGTATTTTTTTTCTACACTGTATAAAACTGGTTGAGGAGCATTCATACTAATTTGATACCACTTTTATCCCTTCTTTGTATCCATTCTATATGAATCATAATTTTCTCAAAAGTACACAGTTTGAATCGAGGCAGAACTGCTTTTGTTCAGATCTTCTCTGGAGCTGGGGTTGAAGTTATTTCAAAGGGTCTTCTCTAATGAATTTTAAGCTACACACAAAAAGTAAAGAAAGGTAACATTTAGATACTAGTTATTTATTCAAAGCTGTAAGTAAACTATTTGAAAATGAGATTTTCATATACCTCTATGTACATCGTTAGCTCATTAAATAATTGACTATCCATTTGCTGCTGGCTTTTAACCATGTCAGATTATATATTTAGCTTCAGAATGGGTGAATGTTTATATAATCTTTGATATTAAGGCTATTTATTCACTACTTATGTCTGTCTTTCAGTCCTAGTTGTGACATGATGGAACTAAGGCGCCGTTATCAGAATTTATATATACCTAGTGACTTTTTTGATGCTCAGTTTACATGGGTGGATGCTTTCCCTTTGTCAAGACCATTTCAGCTGGGAAATTACTGCAATTTCTATGTAATGCACAGAGAAGTAGAGTCCTTAGAAAAAAACATGGCCATTCTTGATCCACCAGATGCTGACCACTTATACAGCGCAAAGGTTTGTGTTCTATTGTGATATACTGCTGAAATTTTTGAGCAGTTATTTGTATTGAGTCTATATGCGGAGCTAATCTTCAGCACATGGTTATTAGGTTTAATACCTGTGTTTTGTTCTTGTCTGCCTGATTCTGTTTTGGTTATTTAGGTAATTTAATTTAATTTTTCTTTGCCTTACCTCTTAAATTATAAAATCATAGTTATCATTTTAACATTTTAAACATCATAAAAACATGAAGGTGAAATTAATGTAATGAACTTTTTGTAATGTTCTATGACTTCAGGTAGACCCAGAGGAAAATACAGTGGTGAATGAATGTACTATATGGTAGTTCGCAGGGTAACGTTCAGTTATTACTCTGGTCTGTAATGGTCTGCTATTTTTAAAACATTGATCAAAAAGTTTCCTTTGAAAAGTTAAAACTGTGTAATTATAAAGTATTTAATACCATATTCGCTATAGCATTTTACTTTCCATTTTTATAAAAAAATTTCAGGTGTCTAATATGTAAGGATAATTAGTGGTGCTTCTCATTTTTTTACATTAGACTTTTGACAGGATTGAATTATTTGACTATAATAGGTAATGCTGATGGCTAGCCCTAGTATGGAAGATTTGTATCATAAGTCATGTGCTCTTGCTGAAGACCCACAAGAACTTCGAGATGGATTTCAACATCCTGCTAGACTTGTTAAGGTAAAATGAAACATTTACTTTAACTGTAGGTGTATATTTGTTGTGCTTGATTCAAACTGTATGTATATAAAATAAAAAACACTACCTTTTAAATCTTTTGATAAGTTTAATTTTTGTATTAAGGCACTCAGAATTTAATGATGTGTAGTTGCTTTTTTCATTGCAGATTATGTTTATATCTTATTCGTATGTCTCTACTTCAACTGTTATTTTGATGTTTTATATTTGTAATATAGAAAAATCTTAGTGATAATGGATTTAGTGTATCTTTGGGTGCTTTTAAAGTCTGAATTATAGCTTGCTTCTTTAAAAGAACTCTTTATCTGAAGAAATATTTTAGAAGGATGAGTTATGATGTGTAAATCCTATTCCATTGCTGAAATGCAGTGTGGAACATGATGAACTGAACTCTTCCTTGACTGACAGATACCAGAGGTAGTAAAAATGATATTGGAAAGGTTTGTACCTTTCCTTTTCAAGTATTTTATTTGTAATTTGATGTTGCATAATATATATAAATGATTCTTTGTTTTGAATTAGTTTTTAGTGGGCATGAAAGGCAAGGATGAAGCCATGGCCATTGGAGGCCACTGGTCTCCTTCGTTGGATGGACCAGACCCAGAAAAAGACCCCTCTGTGTTGATTAAGACTGCTATTCGTTGTTGTAAGGCTCTGACAGGCATTGATCTAAGTGTATGCACACAATGGTAAGTACCAATTCATTTCTTGATTAGAAATGTTTTTCTAATAGTTTATGTAGTTTTTCTAATAGTTTGTCTGTCAGCCCCCTTACCCCCCCTTATTTTAAGCAACCTTGATCGTGCAGGTAATCTCAAAGGAAAAATCCCCATTTGTAGCAAAAGTTTATTTGGTGCCAAAAATGTTTTGGGGAAAAGGATTAAGAACTAATCAAAATAAACTGAAAATATAAATGTTTTGTTATGCTGTACTTTGGAAGTTGGATGTATGTTGAAAATACTTTTCATTTCATGCATAGCTGGAGAAGATCGTCAAGAGAACTTCATTTCATTATAATTCTTTTGTTATAAAATGATGTAGTTGCTGATTATTTTTGTTCAGCCATATTTTCTCTTGAGGCTTATTTGACCTGTGTATTTTAGTATATTGCTTGTGACTTAATTGAGAATTTTTTTTTTAGCACATGAAATCTGAACAGCTATCCAGCTTCTTCAGGTATTCTCTAAAATATGGGTAGCTCTGTAATCAAACTTGAAAATGCCTTGGGGAACATATTCTTCTTTTAACTATAAGTATTATACAAATGTACCAAAAGAGGAACTATGGCTTCTATAATTTTTTTTTCTTTAGACCAACCTCAAGTTCTTGCAGCAAAATTTCTTTACTTGATGTGCTACAAGTGAACTAGGGTCTTTAAAATGTATTTTAGAATTTTTTTTCCAACATGCTTCTTCCCTTGCAACAGGTACCGTTTTGCAGAGATTCGCTACCATCGCCCTGAGGAGACCCACAAGGGGCGTACAGTTCCAGCTCATGTGGAGACAGTGGTTTTATTTTTCCCGGATGTTTGGCATTGCCTTCCCACCCGCTCAGAGTGGGAAACCCTCTCCCGAGGATACAAGCAGCAGCTGGTCGAGAAGCTTCAGGGTGAACGCAAGGAGGCTGATGGAGAACAGGCACTGAACGCTAATCCCTTTTTCTATTTCCGCTTCTCACAGGCACAGGAACACAGGCACAAATGCACACCACACACTACATAACAAACACACATGGAGGAACATAACTGTTAACAGCGACTGGTAATCCAGCTTTCAGCAGTATAGTTGTATGTTCTTTTTTGTTTAAAAAAAAAATCTGTCTATTCTAATTTTAAAGAGTGCTGAGACCTCAAAGGAAAATAAGTTGTGCTTAAATTGCACAGAATTTTGTTTTTATCATAGGTCTAGTTGCTGGAATCTGGGACCAGTTGTTGAGCAAGATTCAGTATTAAGCCATTTAAACATTTTGCCATTTTCTAAAATTTAAAAAATTTTCTCTTTCACGGTCATCAGTTCTAGTCATGGATATTTGAAATTGGACAACCACAAGTCTGAGATTTGAAATTTCAGGCTATGTGGCATCGTCTTTGGTACATTTGAAAGGTCTTACTAAATCAGTCTTGACTTTGGGTGGCTTGAAAATTGGGGCAAGATCACACACTGTGTGGTTAGTGGAGACCGGCAGTGTTTGTGCATCCCTGATATCCTTTGTGTTGTAATTTATCACCCTTTTGTGTTTCACAGATCTGGCTTTGATTGGCTGATGAGTGTCTTTGTGATCAATTAAAAGTGGTAGAATGTATGTACGTGGACTTGCTTAAATAATAACTTTAGGAGAAGACAATCTGAAACATTTGTGACCTTGCACAGATCAGCAACAGACTTTTAAAAATAAATTACCTTTATTTTAAGGTTTCAGAATAGTAATTATGTTCTTAACTTTGTGTATCAGGATGAAGAAGAGAAGGATGATGGTGAAGCTAAAGAAATTTCCACTCCTACCCATTGGTCTAAACTTGATCCAAAGACAATGAAGGTAACTTTGAAAAAGATAGTATTTAATTTAAAATCTCTGAACAGGGGTAGAGAATGGGGACAGTGTTTTGTGTTTTTTCAGATAAGAGCCATTAAAAACGAAGTCCATTGATTTTGCATATTCTATATTGTATTTGTGTATATAAAAATTAAGTAAAAGAGGATGTCATAAATCAGTTTAGCCAATGTTTGTTGAATGCAATATACAAGTGCCTGTGGTGTGAGCAACGTTTTCTGATTTGGGAACTGGTCAAGAAGGCAGAATTTCTGCACTTAAGTAACTTAAAGGAGAAGGGAAGAAACATAGAGAAAAGATCCAGTTTTTAAAGTAAAATTTAGAATTAAAAAGTGGATTGATACTACATCTGAGCTGTATTGATAATACATAAGAGCCTCTTTTGAAAACCTTTGGTTTTGTTTGTTTTACTTCCCCCTTCCCCATCTCAACCTATTATTTTCCTATAGTTTTGCACTTCTGGGCCCATAATATGAATGTAGATCCATGGATTCTACATGTATACATTCTGCATAGATAAGAAGATCGGAGGCTGATCATTACTCGATTCTGCTGTTTATTTAACACAAAAACTGACGTTTTGATTAACTTCTGTTCTCAGCCAAAAAAAAGTTTTTCTTTTTTATGAAACTAGATTTTTAACTCACATTGCTATTTTTAATAATTAGAGAGAATGTATCTTATAAGAATGTTTGTTATTCCTGCATTATTTCAAGTAGTCACGATCAACATCATATTTCATGTAGAGTCCATAGGTTCAAAAAAATAAATAGGTTAAGCCTGCATCCCAGGACTTTTAGTTAAAGGATGGCTTTTCTATTAAGTTTCTTATTTTAAAACTTGTATTTCTTTTGATTATAAATGTAATGCATATTTATTTTAAAAATTGTTACATACTTACAAGAAAAAATAACTGAAGCCTGTCACACAAACACAACCACTTAAAATTTTTACATATTCCATTATTTTTTTCTGAGTAAAAGTATTGTGATTGGTTGGTTGGTTCTAATGTATCAAAAAGTTACTATCTCGTCTTTTTCAATTAATATTAATGTTTCTCATGTAATTATTTTTAATTTCTCTATACTGTTCCATCTAGTTGATGTACTTTTTCTTAGATATTACTCATATTGGATATTTAGATTCTCCACTTTTTTGCTGGGAGTGACTATTAAAAAGAATGTGTAAATGTTTTTTTTTCTGTGTTTAGGATTTTTTTTTTTTTAGAGTAAATTCCCAGAGATGAGAATTACTGGTTCAGAGCATTAACTATTTTTAAGCATCTTAAAACATCATAAATTATTTTTTAAAGTCTATCAGTTTGCATTTTTACAAACATTTTTATGAGCTGTATAAGTACCCCTTTCACCAACGTTTTAAAAATCAGAGAGAAGATAATTGCATTTTGTTTCCTATTTCAGTATCCCATTTTCTTCTCCTATGTATATTTAGGTAAATGATCTCCGAAAGGAATTAGAAAGTCGAGCCCTTAGTTCCAAAGGGTTAAAATCCCAGTTAATAGCCCGCCTGACAAAACAACTTAAAGTAGAAGAGCAAAAAGAAGAACAAAAGGAATTAGAGAAATCTGAAAAAGAAGATGAAGAGGAGGATGATAGGAAATCTGAAGATGATAAAGAGGTATGTATATACTAAATTGTTTAAATATACTATTCAGTATAATACTGGTTTATAGGGAGTTCTTAGAGTATGTATGGTGTACTTTTATTAAGATATAATTTGCGTGACAGTAAAATTCAGTCTTTTTAGTAAACAAACAGTTCTGTAAGTTTTGACAAATGCATATAGTCATGTAACCACCACCATGTATTTTTATTTTTGGAAATGAATAATTAATTATTCATGTTTTAGATATAGAAAATGAGACAAAATTTGGTGGGCAGACAGAGCCTTTAAGTTCAGAGATCGAGTTCTGGTGTGAAGTGTTCCAGAATTTTGCTGCTTCTGAAGCTATATGTTTGATTGCATCTGAATCCTTAAGACTCGGAGACTGTTTTAATGCCCGATAGAATAACCCCTGGATGTATAGACCTGTCATTTGTTTTCTGAATTTGAAATATAAGGATATGAGAAGTGTGTTTTAGCACCATTTGTTGGATAGACCAACATAATGTTTTTTTCTAATGCAATGTGTTATGAAGTATATACTGTTATTTATATAGTATTCATGCCAGAAATGTTTACTTTTTAATCTAATTTTGAGAAAACAATCAGATAAATTTAGAATATGAAAAATTCTACTTAAAAAATAGTAACTTATCTGAACTTTAAAAACAATGTCCGTTTAATGAAAGACAAAAACTATTTAGATTAAAAGTTGGTGAGACATGACAACTGAATGCACTGATTGAAACTTGACCGGATCCTAGATAGGGAAAAACATAGCCATAAAGAGTATTTTAGGATAATTAGAGAAATTTGATAATATATATAGATGTGATATTAGATAATATTGAACCAATGTTAAATTTCTGGGATTATGTAAGAGATTAACCTTAAGAAATGCATGGACTCATATTTTATTCAATAGGTTATAAATATTTTTCGATAATGAAATTGTTCAGAGTTGGCCACTGGGAGCCCTTTCAAGTTGGCTTCTGTGCCCTTTGACATATCCTCATCAATTTTTGAGGACTTCCTTATTTTGCAGCACTGTGTACTATACCTTTCACTGTGTACTATACCTGCCCTAGCTCTGGAATCAGCTATTTCCCCTTGGGAAAGCCCTGCCTGGTACTTTATGTATATTGAAAGTCAGGAATTTATACTAATATCTCTAATTTCACAGAGTTCATTCTAGTTTTCTCTCTTTCCATATATCTAACGTCTTTCTTCAAGAACGAGAAATGTAGTTTCCATTATACTTAATATATTTGCTTACTACAAGCTCAGTTGTCCAATGCACTCCATTTCCAATCTAGATACTTACTATACCCTCCTTATTCTACTTTGGTCCGACTCCCTACCCTCTGTTGTTTCTTTGTATGGATGCCCTCCTGGCTCTATTTGGGTTTCTTTACCTGGAAACTGGGCAGCTCATGTGCCTGAACCATTGTTGCTCTCCCTTCCTGCCAGCCTCCATCCCTTGTATAGACATCTGCTTTGCTTGGAGTTGTGCTTTAGAACTGAACTGTTCAGGACAGGAAGAGTAGAAAGAGGAGACAAGGAAGAACCAGTTCTTACTTTTTGATATTAGTGGCCATTGGTGTTCAAATCCTTTGTTGATTCATTTGGGTTGAAAAACAGTGATACTGTATTTCTTATCATTTTATTTTCACATATTCCCCCTCATTTGCTATTTAAATACCCAGTGATACAGTTTTTAAATGTATATACAGTTATTTCTCAGTATCCATTGTTTTCTCAATATCCATTGGGGATTGGTTCCAGGATCCACACAGATAACGAAATCCACGGATGCTCAAGTCTCATATAAGATGGCGTACTCTTTGCATATAATCTGTATTTGCAGATAGGCTACAGCAGGGTATTGCTTCATTAGAGTGTATTCAGCATAATGCTTGGCACATAACAAATTTAAGTTTTGCTTTTTGGAAGTTTCTGGGATTTTTTTCCCCTGGAATATTTTTGATCCACAGTTGGTTGAATCTAGGGATACAAAACCTACGGATGCAAAACTCATGGAGACAAAGGGCCTACTGTCGAAGGCAGAATTGGTGTTTGGTTCTTTTTTTTTTTCTTTTTTTTTTAAAATATGAAACACTTCATGAATTTTCATCATCCTTATGCAGGGGCAATGAGGATGTGTCGTTCTAATTTTGGTATATGTGCTACTGAAGCAAGTACTATTTTTGTTTGTCCAGTTTTCAATATAATAAATAGGTTTCCTGCCATCTTCAGATCATTACATGTTTGTTTTTGAATATCATTAAGAATTTATGAATTTAATCATATTTAAATGAGTTTTAATTTTTTTTCAATTCTTATTATTGAAGCTCAGATTACCCTGGTTTTTTGCCAGTGGGTGAGAATATATTTACAGATACAGAATAATAGTACCATCATCAAGATTATTGCAGAAGTTAATATAAAAATATTCTTGTATTTTTTATCCCTGTTTTCTCCTTAACCATTTTTATGTTACACAATTACATTGTTTTAGCATATAGCAGTACATACTGTACTCTCATTTAATCCTCATTTAATCTTGGTTCTACAAGTAAGTATCTAATGCTTACCACTAAGCCTTTTGTCATTGTTTCTGAAGCTCATCTCTCATTGTCTCTGGCTTCTCTCACTTAGCATAATGTTTTCAAGGTTCAGCTATGTTGTAGTATGTATAATGTTCCATTGTGTGTATATACATTTTATTTATCCATTCATCTGTTGATGGACACTTGGATTGTTTTCATCTCTCAGCTATTGTGGATATTGCTATAAATAAGCAAGTGTTCTTAAATAATATATTTTTGTATTCTGCTCCCTTGCTTGTGCTTTAAGGAATTTTGTTATCTCATACTGAACCTTGTTGCTTTCTCAATATTAACCTTTTTTTCCTTCAATTGTTTTCATTTGATTTTTAAATTTTCCTGATTTCTGTTCTCTTAAGGTATTAGTTCTGTATTTATTTGCTTTTGTATTGTTTCCAGTTTTACTCTTAAATTTCTGAAACTTATTTTTTCTAATTGTTTCCTGAATGTTAGCACCTCATTTTTTATTCATATTCTTCTTTCATGTCTTGTAACAATTTCCTAATGTCTTTTAGCACACTTTAAAATAGAAGTTAGAATTTTTATGTCTTTTACTCACTTTCATTGCCTGTAGGGATGTAATTCTGCTCCTTGTTCTCTTTTTTTAAATAGTAACTTTGTGTGGAATTTGACCTCAATACTTTTCTGTTGCTCATTTTATGTGAATTTAGTTTGCCTAAAATTGTATTGGAAGGGGGTTGCTTGGGATAGCTCTTCTTACTTCACAGAGCTCTGTTGTTTTCTTGTTTTGTCAAAAATATGGTGGCTTGCTTTCTGAGATTTCTATCTTCTCTTGCTCTCTATAGCTTTTATCTGGACCTTCTCTCATATCTCTGTTGTCACTGTCCTGCTCACTATTGGTTCTACTCCCAGAAGTTTCTCCTCGGTGTGGGGCCCTGTGCTGGAAGGATGCCCTGGTAAATCAGTTTTGCAAGTTCCTGGGGCTAGAATATTATAGGCCCTCGTAGGTGTTAACATGGACCCTTTATACACACTATTATTGGAGGTAGAACCTTGCCCAGTTTTAGCTGCTACTGTTATACTGACCTGCCACACTTTCCAGTGAATGCCTATTGATTTACTGTTTTTTTTTCCTATTAATTATTTTGTGATTTTCCTCCTCTTAGATCCATCAGACCACCACCCCATTGCCTCTTTCTACTTTCTCCCCAACACAGACACCAGTAACACATAGATCTTTTAGTTCTTGTGGCTTTTTCCTACTCATTTGTACATTGGGGATTATGGAGATATCTTGTTACCTTGTTTTGTTGTGAATGTATATGGATTTTGGTTTTTGTATCTAGATTTCTGTCTCTCTTTAATGTGAAGATTCAGGAAGATCCAGAAATTATGGTACCACCATTTTCTCAGAATTCCCTTGTTTATATAACATTTACATAGGTTTTTCTTTTTTCCTCTTTAGAAGGCAGTTTCTTATACTGGGAAATCTAAAGAAAATTAGGAGCCATAAAAATTACTATCCTCTTTAGTCAGTTTGACCTCTTCTCCCTTCTCAGCCTTATGGTTGGTATAATCACCAAAAGGAGTCACATGAATTTTTTCTTTACGTGGTATACATTAGATTACAGTTGACCATTGATCAACGCTGGAGATAGGGGTGCGAACACCTGCTCAGTCAGAAGTTTAAATGCAACTTCTGGCTCCCCAAAATTAACTGCCCTCTGTATCTGTGGGAGATTAGTTCCAGGAACCACTGCAGATTCCAAAATCCACGAGTGCTTAGGTCTCCTATATAAAATAGGTTAGATGAATGCATACAGTCGGCTCTTTGCATTCGTAGACTTGCAGCCACAGATCAAAAACATTGCAAGTACTTATTGAAAAAAATGTTTATATAAGTGGACCTGTGAAGTTCAAACTTGTATTGATCAAGGGTCAACTGTATGTACGTATTATACATGGAGGTTTAACCTTTACTTAAAATTTCAAATAATCTAGGAAGAAGAAAGAAAACGTCAAGAAGAAATGGAACGCCAGCGTCGAGAAAGAAGATATATTTTGCCTGACGAACCAGCCATTATTGTACATCCAAATTGGGCTGCAAAAAGTGGCAAGTTTGATTGTAGCATCATGTCTTTGAGTGTACTTTTGGACTACAGATTAGAGGATAATAAAGAACATTCATTTGAGGTAATGTTTTAACTTTGAATTGGGAACTAAATGAAGGCCACACATTTTGATTGGGTAATATATATCTTAAGTTTCTTTGAGTGCCTCTTTTATTGTTTCTGTTTTTTGTTTATTTTTATTTTTTTATTTTTTTCCTTGCAATTTTTTTGGTGGGGGAGACTGACTCCTGCAGACTCACTTTTGCTGATTGCCTTCTGTGGTATGATTTAAATGTTCCTCTGGCCTCTATTTCCTGTAAATGGATAGTTGAATCTAAAGTCTTAATCAGGTTCAGATTCAATTATATTTTTTTTCATAAGACTACTTCACACGTAGTAATGTATTCTTTTAGCAGAATATCAGGAGATATATGATACATAATGTTTAATTGCCTCTTTTAGAAGTGAGATAATGGTTTATTACTTTAGAATTAAAATACAAATTAATGGGCTCAAAAATTTTTGTGATTGATTGAATTATAAGGTAAAATAATTGATGTTTATTTTTTCAACACGAATCTGTTTTTTGTACTATTTTAAAGGAGCTTTACAACATATAGCTTGGCATTTTCCAAAAACAATTGAAGACTTTTATCCCTAAATAAATGATTGCTTTATTTTTTGAATAAAACAATGTAAACTATCCCAACATATTAATTTTGTAATAACTTGAACAAAATTATACTTATGTTTAATTATTGTATCTTAGTGACATATCTCACTTTTTTTAGTTTATAAATTATGTTGCAAACATTAGTCATACTTACTTGACCCAAGAAGTCATTGACTATCAAATGATAAAATGAAAATGAAATAAAATACTTAGACTAGAGAGTTGCAAACAGAGGATTCCTGGCAGTTAGAACATGTAAGATGCATGCAAATGTCTTGATATAAAATATGTTACAAGTATTACAAGTCTTAAATATTTACAATTTTTGATACATTAATGCCAGTAAGGTAGTATCTTTAAACATTATATACTATATGATTTTATTTGTATTACCAGTTGCCATGAATTTAACTTGGTAGTACCTACCATGTAGTAGTCATTCAGGATTTAAGTATATGAAAAAAAATATTCTCTGGTATTACTTACTGCTTGTAAAGTATATACTGTATATTTGACCGACGCTATAGGAGGATCTCAAATTAATGCTGCTGTAGTAGAAAGAAAACGATTTCAAAACAGCCTTTTGCTAACAAAATGATTCTTTATTTTTTTCTTCTCCACCTAACATATCCCCTTCATTAGTTTCCTTCTAACCTATCATTAGGATGCAGAAATTATTTTTTTTCCCCTCTCTTTAATTCCCCCTCCTCTACCCACTTCCACCCCTGACCTATGGATGTTGCTGTTTCCCCTTAAGAACTGGATCTCGAAGGCGGGGCGTCCCCTCCCACACGCTCACAGTGTGCAGCCGGGGCCTGGCGCACCTGGGCCTGGCACCCTCGGCATACTCGGGGGCCTGGTGCACCCAGGCTATGGTCTGTGGCTCCACCTGGGGCGCAAACCTAGGACCTTCTTCTGGGTGTAAAGCAGATGTGCTAACCACTACACTATGGAGTCACCTCCTGAATGCAGAAGTTATTTTGATACATGAGTTAAAAAAAATTTGTAAGAAAAAGCATATATTATTAACATTATAAATTTGGGGCTGATTTAATTAATGCTAGATGTATCTTTGTCTTTCAGTGCTTGTAAATGAAAAGATGCAGAATTAATTCTTCTCTTCTAGTTACTGTTCTAGATTTTTTCCATTCTAACATTTTAACTATTGCTTTTTATCTCTAGGTGATAAAAAACTCTAAAGAAAAGATATTCCTCTTGCAATTTATTTACACAGATTTTGTTTAGTTTATATTAATGGTTAAGATAAAGTGAAATTTTTAACATCTTTAATGGTCATTTTACTGATAATAGATTTTTTTTATTTAAAATGTGTAAAGACAACATGAATTGAAGAAAAATAAATTATAACATCAGTTATAACATGAATATATTGTATTATTCTTTATGATGGGGAAAACAGTCTGTTTTACCAAATACACTGAACAGATTGCCAAAGATTATGTATTTTACATTTCATGTTAATCTGTTGAAAGCAGTTAACCTTAGAAATATTTACATAGAAAATTTCGAGTATAATTTTAGGTTCATGAGTATGTTAACAGTCATTATCCATGGATCCTTGCATAATAGTAATGAAAATGTGTGCTTCCTACTCAGAATTTTGAATTGGTTTCCCCTGCCCAAATCTCTTCTAATATCTATATTGACATTTCCTTGCTACCTTCAGGTCACTTTTCAAATGTCACCTGATTAAAGAGGTCTTCTCTGATTACTTTCTTGTTACTTTCTATGCTTTCATCCTGCTTGTTTTCTTATAATTTGTTGTTGATTTGGTATATCATACTTTTCCCCACTATATTGTTAGCTCATAAGAGTCAGGATTTTTATCTACTTTCTTCACTGCTATAACAGTGCATAGAACAGTCCCTGGTTCTAGACATTTCACTAAAACTATTAAATAAATAAAGTACATTTACCATCAAGATTAATTTGTGTAAGGTAGTAGAAATATTTCCGCTGATTTTCATATTTTCTATAGTACAGTGTATTTTTCATATTTGACCAAAAGTATACAAAACATAGTATTTATATCTGCAGAAGGAATTTTGAGGATTTTGAGGCTTCTGAATATCATTGACATCAGTTATTATAAATTTGTTGTTAGTCACGTTGTTAGATATTGCAAATTATTATATGATAAATTACCAATTGTCCTGGATTATTTTCACTGTTTCTATTAAAGATGTTTGGGTTACTGTTGGTCTCTTTTCATAGGTGTCATTGTTTGCAGAACTTTTCAATGAAATGCTTCAAAGAGATTTTGGTGTCAGAATATACAAATCATTATTATCTCTTCCTGAGAAAGAGGACAAAAAGGAAAAGGAAAAGAAAAGTAAAAAAGATGAGAGAAAAGATAAAAAAGAAGAAAGAGATGATGAAACTGATGAGCCAAAACCCAAACGGAGAAAATCAGGCGATGATAAAGATAAAAAAGAAGATAGAGATGAAAGGAAGGTCCGTAATTATCTGTGACCAGCAACCTAATTTAGAAGTTTTTGATTAGTCTTGTAGAGTGTAACTAATAGTGAATAGTGAAACGTAAAGGCCAAACTAAAAGGTTTTAGTGTATTAGAATTTAAGTCTTTGAATTAAAGTCCATGTGAAAATCTATAACTAGTTTTATGGTAAATTTTTTTTAGTTTAAGCCGCACAGCACGATGATTTGATTTACATATATTGTGAGTGGCAGTTTACTCTCAAAGAGTATTATTGTTACAATAAACTTATAATGTGATTCTATTTCAACTAAATTTGGTGGATTTAGTTGTTTTTGAGTTTTGTTGTTTGGTGAGATACCTTGCTTAATTTTAAGACATTTTAAATTACAGAAAGATGATAAAAGAAAAGATGATTCTAAAGATGATGATGAAACTGAAGAAGATAATAATCAGGATGAGTATGATCCAATGGAAGCTGAAGAAGCTGAGGATGAAGAAGATGGTATGATTCAAATTTATTTCTTAGGATGAAAATACATTTTTTTGTTTAGTGACTTTGTATCACTGAAGTCTATACTTTTAATATTTTTTGTTTTTTGAATAGAAATAGTAAAATATTCTGTTAAGTAATTGTTTTTTTTTTTTAGGTAACAGAATTAAGACATGTTTAATTGTATCATATGTCCCATTTGTAATTAATACTTACCCAACTTGGGGAAAGAAATTTCCCTGAACATGGTGCTTAATAATAAATACCCATCTACCTATCATTCAGATTACTTTGCTTGCAGTAGATAACTTCGCCGGTCGTAGATGCCAGCCATAAAATACCGGTAAAGTTCCACTGCGTACTTGTCAGTTTTCTGGGGTTTTTAAAATAGTTTATTGAGGTTGCAGTACATAACCACAAAACTCACCTATTTGAAGTATACAGTTTAATAATTCTTAGTAACTATAGAATTGTGAAATCATTACCACAATCTAGCTTTACAATATTTGCCTATTTTCTTTTTTTAGTAAAAGTTTTATTGACATATAATTCACATATCATACAGTTAACATATTTAATTAAAAGTATACAACTCAGTGGTTTTTAATATTGACAGAGTTGTACAGCCATCACCATAACCAATTTTAGAATATTTTCACTACCTCAAAAAGAAACCCTGTACTCATTAGCAGTCACTCCCATTTCCCCACAACCTCTTCAGTTCTAGACAACCATTAGCTTTTTGTCTATAGATATTCTGGACATTTCATATAAATGGAATCATACAACACGTGATCTTTTGTGACTGGCTGCTTTTCACTTAGCATAATGTCATCCAGGTGCATGCATGTTTTTAGCAGGTATATTCTCTTTAATATGAAGTGTTTTCTATATTTTTACTGTTCAAGTACAACTTCTTACCTAAAGCGGTCTTTTCCAGAGTGTCCCAAGATATTAACAGGTGTAAGCTTAATAAAGCGTACTAGAGCCAAATAAATTTGGGAAACTTAGGTTAAGCAAAGGTCTGCATGTTTACCACAGAATTTTTTAGCTGCTTAGCTGCTTACATATGTCGTAGATATATGTAATGTTTAGATATATGTATGAAATGTAGATATATGTATGAAATGTTTATGAATACGCTTTGTAGTATCTCAAAGACTTTAATATTTGCATATGATTCATGAAAGGATTATGTATTAGTTTACTAGGGCTCCTATAAAAAGTTCCTCAGTCTGAGTGGCTTAAACAATAGAAATTTATTGTCTCAGTTCTAGAGACCAAAAGTCTAAGATCAAAGAGTCTCTGGTGGGGTTGGTTCCTCCTAAGAGCTGTGAGGGAAGGATCTGTTCCAGAAACCTCTCCTTGGCTTATAGATGGCCATCTTCACCCTGTATCTTCACGTCATCTTCTATCAGCATATCTGTGTCCAAATTTCCTTTTTTTGTAAAGACACCAGTCATTGGATTAGAGCTCATCCTAATTACCTCCTTTTAACTTGTTTACCTCTGTATAGACCCTTTCTCCAAATAAGGTAACATTTTGAGGTACTAGGGAGGGTTAGTGCTTCAGCATATGAATTTTAGGGGATATAATTTAGCCCTTAGCAGATTAATTCTTTAATATTAGCCCCATGACAATTTGGTAATGGTGGTTGACTTGAGGATGATGGCTGAGAGGTCTTGGAAACCTGGGTAGCCTAGGGAAAAGTAAAAGAAAGAACTTTGCTTTTTGCCAGTTGCTTTCTTGTATTTTGAATTTTGCACAAGTTGTATTATATTTTCATAAAAACAAAATATAGTATTCTAATCTAGAAAATAAAGTTAATGTCATGACTTGTATAAATTGTCAAGTATTCTTTTTGATATTTGAATTTTATTAAGACAACTAAAGTATGGATTTCAAGTCATATCTTCCACAGTTACAGATTTACCTTACTGTACTAATTTTTTTTAAAGAATAATTTATCCATCTTTCATCATGAGAAACATGTTAGTGTTAGCACATCTAGCACATCTTTTAGGCCTTCTTAATTATCTCAAGAACGTCTTAATTTCTCATGTAGTATTATTTTGCAATAATCTGTAGTCAGTTTTACTCTGTTGGCTGTTTTTCCTTTTAGCTTTTAGAAAGTATACTTTGCTGTTTTGTTTAAATTTGTATTATAATTTTCAACATTATTTATAAAATTCATTTTTTGCACTATGTCCTTCAGGTATTTATGGAATAAGGTGTTTAATTTGATTCAGTAAAGTCAAGTTTTTCTTCCCTGTAGTCTCTTAATAAATTTCTTCCTAGTCTTATAATTGTTTTTTATAAAATCCAGATCTTTTATTCATATAATATTTCTTTGCTAATGTGTCTTTTGGAATCTAATTAGTAATAGAGTATTTTTGGTTTCTGGTAATCAAAGGTCTATATTAAGGAGTTTTTTGCTGCTGTTGTATTTTATAGATCGAGATGAGGAAGAAATAAACAAACGAGATGACAAAAGAGACATCAACAGGTACTGCAAGGAGAGGCCCTCTAAAGATAAGGTACTTATTGAATCATTTATTTTTTTAAATGTGATAATTTTCCTTTTTTACATAATCTAGACTTACTATTAAACACAACACAGTTATGAAGTTTATTGATCCTTGTATATCGATATATCACCGCTCAGAGCAAAATTCAGTTGTATTTTGATGTTTGCGGTTATGTCGGATGACCAGTGTGTCTTATTCCTTTCTCCCATACACATAAACCATAACAACTTATTTGAGCTAAAATGAGACAAAGGTCTTTTCAGATTTTGCTATTATATGGACATATTCTCAGTTTCTCACTTTTCGGGGGTAAAAATTATATACTATATCTTTCACATTTTCTTTAGGAAAAAGAAAAGACTCAGATGATCACAATTAACAGAGATCTGTTAATGGCATTTGTTTATTTTGATCAAAGCCATTGTGGTTACCTTCTTGAAAAGGATTTGGAAGAAATACTTTATACTCTTGGACTACATCTTTCTCGGGCTCAGGTAATCTGTCTTGTGAATATTTAAAACAAAAAACATTTTTAAGTAACTTTTTAATCTCTGACTTTGTGAAATATAAAAGCAATATAGTATATACGTACTGTATAGTATAGTGTATATATACTAAATATAATTGCAATACTGTCAAGCAGTTCTGAAATGTATAAAGTGAAAAAGTTAAAAGTCTCTCCCTTTAGTTCCCCTCTTCTAGTATCTTTTTGTAAGCAGCTCATATATGATAGTTCTAGTCTTATGAACAACACATTCTATACATAGTGATAGATAACTTTTATCATTTAGCAATCTATCATGGCATCATTCTACCATGAAAATAGAGACCCACCCACTTTGTTCTTTTTATGACTGCATAGTATTCTATGGTATAGATGTACCATAATTACCTTAACTAGTCCCAGTTGCTGGGTGGTTTTTATTTTTTACAATTACAAACCGTGCTGTAATAAGCATCTTCATATATATACTTAAATGTATGTATTAGTGTTTCTGTCTGTTGGACTTGATTTAACAAAAGTTTTTTTCAAATGATAATTTGGATTTTAGGTTTATGAAGAAGACAGTTTAAAGGTTAATTGCTCTAACTTAGTGGGAGTGAATACCTTAGAAAACAGATGCCACTGATGTTCATCACACAGTTGTTCAAAGAGAGTCAAAACTTATTTTCATCTTTTTTATTTGTTTACTTGCTTATATAACAGGTAAAGAAGCTTCTTAATAAAGTAGTACTTCGTGAATCTTGCTTTTACCGTAAACTAACAGACACCTCAAAAGATGAAGAAAACCATGAAGAGTCTGAAGCATTACATGAAGATATGCTAGGTTTGCATATGTTATTTTAAGATTGTGCCATTATATAATAGTATTATTAAGAAAAAAATAATAAAATATGACATCTTTTATATTATAGGAAACAGGTTATTACTTCCAACACCAACAGTGAAACAGGAATCCAAGGATGTGGAAGAAAATGTTGGCCTGATTGTGTATAATGGTGCAATGGTAGATGTAGGAAGCCTCTTGCAAAAATTGGAAAAGAGTGAAAAAGTAAGAGCTGAAGTAGAACAGAAGCTACAGTTACTAGAAGAAAAAACAGGTAAAGAACAGAATGGGATATGTCAGTACTTTTAACACTCTATTGGGATGCATTGTGTATACATACACATATGTACCTATGCATATGGGCATACTTATATCCATGTGTTTTAGTCTAGGCCACAAATTGTAACTTTACTTTTGACCATTTCTGTTAAAGGTTAGAAATTGCTTAGCTTTATAAGAATTAATCTTAGATCTTCATGTGCATTCTCAGATTTTTTTGTTGTTCTATTTTATCCTTTTAATCCTCTTAGTTTTTACCAATTTCTGCTACTTTCTCGAGTTTGTACCATCATCTTAACTGTAGAACCTGGATTTAGATGTAATTCTTAGCTAAAATATCATTTAAATGAAGTGAGTATTGCAGTGTACTTTAATAATTATTGAAATTGACATTTGTGACCATTTTAAAGAATTATATTTTTTTATTTTCTTAGCTTAAGTATTTTTAACTTCAAAATTAAATTGGGTATTTCAAGTTGGTCAATAGTAAATTTTGGATTTTTTTTAACAGATGAAGATGAAAAGACCATATTAAATTTGGAAAATTCCAACAAAAGCCTCTCTGGTGAACTCAGAGAAGTTAAAAAGGACCTTAGTCAGTTACAAGACAACTTAAAGATTTCAGAAAACATGAATTTGCAATTTGAAAACCAACTGAATAAGACAATCAGAAACTTATCCACAGTAATGGATGAAATCCACACTGTTCTCAAGAAGGTTAGCAATTTTATACATTCACCAATTTTTAGTTTCACTTTTTAAATCTGTTTCTGCTAGTTTTAATGTTATTAAGTTCATGGTGGTTTTTCTAGGAGCAAATAATGATAGCATTCTGCCCTTCATCAGATTATTCAAAAGCAAGTCCCAAAAGATTATATTTTTCTGGAACTTAATTGGGATGTCAACATGGGTTGTGTGTACTGATTTTTCAAAGCAAATTTTATTTGTATTTCTTCTTTGAAACCAGAGAGTGAGTTTGAATTTGAGGAAGCTAAAACCATTCACTTCTTTTTTAAACCTGTTTGTTATTGGACAGAATTGAGAATGTCTTTGGCACCGTCAAAATTATTAGTATTTTTTATTACAAAAAAAAAAAATCTAGTAACTCAGTGCCATTGTAAACTAACTTCAGTAATTGAGAGATCT
>NW_006438113.1:14664771-14682517 GCF_000325575.1 Pteropus alecto | reverse complement strand
ACTCAGAACAAGAAGAAAAAAAATCTACAGTGCAAGGAATATACTGTTATAATAACCTCTTAATTTCTCAGGACCCAGATGGTTTTCTCAAGTACTAGAAGCTGTTCTGATAGAATTGAGAGAGATTTTTTTCATAATTGCTCCCAGAGTCAGTTTTCCATAAATGGTAAAACAATCTATCTAGAGTATTTTATTTACTAATGTTTATTACTTTTTACAGTTACCTTTAAGAAAATCTAATAAAATATACTTTTTCTTGTCTGTTATTTTATAGGATAATGTGAAGAGTGACAATAAAGATCAGAAATCCAAGGAGAATGGCGCAAGTGTATAATACACGTAGTGATGAGGAATGGTGTTAAATAATGTAATATAAAAAAATCATGATACAAGAATGTTTGAAAGTGATGCATGTTTGATTTTAGTAGTATAAATATCTGTTAGTTCAAATGATGTATAAAGTTTTATGAATGTGAGAGTCTCTGCTTTTGAAAATTGCTTGTAATTCCTGGCATTGAAATTATAAAACACTCCTTGAGTGAAATAATTTTGCATTGCAAAATGTTTTAGGATGAACTTTGTTATAGTTTTAACCCCAATAAAGTTCATCAGTTTAATTGACAATAGTATTTAATTACCAAATGTCTTTTATTAAAATACCTAGAAAATTGTAGTAATTTCATTTATGGAATTATTATTAGGATTTAAAAAAATTTTTTTTAGTCTTTTTAAATTTTCAGTATAAATCAAAATCTCATGCTGCTAAAAAGGTTTGCAAGTTTTTTGACCCAGACATTTTTTTTCTCTTGTCAAAAAAAATCCCCTCTCATTATTAGTGTCAAAAGTATTCATCAAAAATTCTGTTCTTCCAAAAGACAGTGCAGTGGACAGTTACCATTGTTATTATTTGTTAGGCTCTACATAGAACTAATATAGTTCTGATGTTAATGTTACTGCTTTCAATGAATTATTCTACTTTCTCAGAATAGTGCTCTTTTACTTTTAATTTTGAGGGGTTTTCTGCAATATGTGTCACATATACAGTTTAGTACCAAGCCAGTAGATGTCAGTATGATGCCTTAGGTTAAGCCTTCAATAATTAAAAATAATATTTTTTATTAGTCTGCGTACTTCCTTCAGAATTTTGGGGGATACATAGAGTTGATTAGCTGTTGAGTGAAAAAGGTAGAAAATGTGATATACTGTTAAACAGTGGTTCTTAGCAGGTAGTGATTCATTCCCCCAGAGAACATTAAGGAATGTCTGGAGGCGTTTCTTCTTGTCACAGGTGGGTGAGTGTTACTAGCATTTAGTTGGTAGAGGTTAAGGATTTTGCTGAACATCCTACACTGCATAGGACGGCCCCCACAACAAAGACTTGTATCCAGGCCAAAATGTTTGTAGTACTCAGGTTGAGAAACATTTAAAGTAATACAGGGTTAAGTGACACATCTTTTGAATAACACTAGTGAAAACTGAATCGTATCTTTAGCAGATGATTAGAGTTTTTTGTACTTAACTCTTCTTGGAATGTTTCATTGTCAGAAATATATGCTATAGTAGGGTTTATGTTATTCCATTTTGCTTTATTTTGCCAGAACAATGGCTAGGTGTTCCCAAATAGGTTAATATGAGAATGTAAGTGCCATATTACACGTCTGTTAAGCCAAATGGAATCCACATGGCTCTTATTAAGAAATAGATTAAAATACCTGAAGTTCTTTCAAATCAATTTTTGTTTTAAGTTGCTGTTTATAGTCTTATGATTTGCTGGCTTCTCTAAAGTCAAATTACTGATTGATTCATAACTATACAATTACTGTATAAATATTTCTCCATCGTTAAGGTAAGATAAAACATTATAGGGTAGTTGGAAAGTGTTTTTCTCAAAGGAAATTCTTGGAGATAAACTTTTACCTAAAAGACAGTAAAGAATATAGTTCTTTACTAGAGAATGTTTTTAAATGAGAAAAATCATCATAAAGTCCAACCTGTCAGACTTTAGTTTTTCCAGAGATACTTAAACCAGAATAATATTGGGAGAATGGAGAAAAAGCATTAAGTCTTTTCATTATACTATTTCTTAGAGGTAAATTTCTCACAAAATAATTTCATTGGAAGTGGAAAGTGAGATGTGCCTTTGTAAGTGTTTCGAACATTTATTCAGAAGTGAATATGTAGTCTTTTATTCTCTCATCTGACATTAATCAAGTCAAAAATTTAATTAGGTAACAAGTAGGTCTGTGATAACATTTAATTTTCCCGTCCTTTTTATGTTCTGGATGCCTGTTTTTGCATTCTAATACTTGGTTCAGTCATTGTAGGACAATTGAAATTTTAAGAATTTAGTATTTCTGAATTTTGCAAAGTCCTAGAAAGTTACTCTTCAAAAATATCATAACAGAAAATCCTTAAGTGACACTTAGACTTTACTTATGTATACATTTTACTACTCTCAAAAATTTCAATATCCAACACATACTTTTTAATATTTTTAATATTTTACCTGTTCTGATCCCCTAGCTGCAGCCCATTACTACTTGGGATTAGAGATGACTAATGTTGGCTTATGAATCAAGAGTTTATTCAGAAATTATAGTATCTTCCAACTTCCTTAAGTTTATGTGCCCCTTTAAGATGATTTGAGGTGGTCTTGCCTTTCACTCTAACAATCCTAAAACCTTAATCATAAAGTCTTGTAGCTTGAATAAATGGATAGTTTTACCAATGAAGAAAATAGGAAATAAGAATCTTAATCCCACTATAAAATTTAAGACTTACCCTCTGAAGTGGCAAAGAGTGCTGATTCCTTGGTATTAACTGTCCTAATAAAAGAGAACTTCCTGCTTCTATATCTGTGGTGAAATTGATAATGAACCATCTCAGGGGACAATGGAACTGCTTAGATTACTAGAAATGATCCCAGCATATTTTGGAGATGCACAGATTAGGCCTAATTCTCTGAAAATAGTCAGCAAGGCAAAACAAATAAAAATTTTGAGTACAATCCAAAGAATGTTACAGACTATTTCAGAATATTTAGAATACATTCCATAAACAATCTAGAAATGATCAAGGGGAAAAAAGCTCAGCATAGAGTCAGAATTGACCACTCACTGACATCAGATCACTTAATAGACTTGAAAAATCTCAGAGGCAATTTCAGTATTAATCTAATGACATCTGATTTTGGAAGACACCAAGTTTTATAGATTTATAGCATATTTTTATATAACTGCAATATATATTAACAATATGAACAAATTGTGTCCCAAGGAATTCCAAAATCACAGTGGCGCAAAGCTAAGAAGAAGAATTAACCCAGTGTTTTTCACCTCACCTTTTATGTGTTTTAGTAGTGTGAAACCTAAATAATTCAGTCATCAGTAGTAATTCTTTGGAAAATATTGTCTCAATATAAGTGGAAAACAAATGTAAAGACCCTGAACTGGGTGCACTAGAGTAGGTGGGACAATTTAGCTGATGCCCTTTTCATCTGCCTTCTCTGGGTACCCTGAGAGCTCACAATAACACTGCATGTGTTACCATATAACTAGACCTTACCCCCTGCACAAGGGCAAGACTTACAGAGAACATTTAGTCAATTGCATACCCCTGGGCCATTCTCTCTTTAAACCCTAAGAGTGGCAGGGATATGTAATTGTACCTTTGCTAAGGGTCAAAACTTTGGAGACTTGCCAAAGGTAGAGTCAGGAGGAATGACACTTGAAGATGCTTTTACGTTTTTGACAAATCTTAATGTCCATTTTCAGCACCAGTGGAGAAATGAAGTGGGGCAGAGGACCAAAGACCATGACAATCCTAAGAGTCTCAGCTCTCAGGCACCTTCCCTATGGTTCAGTTGAAGGACTTGAGTACCTTATTCCTGTGGAGTATAGTCATAGCCGAGATCAAGGGAACAAACAGGGATTTCTGTCACAGTGACAACATAAATTGTGCTGTGCCTTAATATAGAGGTAGTTGCTTCTTGTAGGAAAACCAATGTTTATGTAGAAAACAAAAGTTGAGGAAGATGATTTTCTGCTAAAGAAAGGAATTTGGAGTATGTTAAACATGGATGAGTTGGCTTATTAGAACATGGACAAAACTTCTTGTAAATGTATTAAAGAATCTACCCATGGATATCCATGTCCACAAGGCATTAAATTAAAGAATTTGGTGAAAACAGGTAATGCTCCTTGTATGTAGCAAACAATAAAGATACTCTCTTTAGGTACCTACATAGAATTGTTGACAGTTCCAGCAGGAAAGGAATAGTATCTTCAATAATTGGCTGGGTCCATGCCAATTTTTATGAGTTCTCTCTGATTCAGGTAATAACTGACCCTTGAGAGGCTACTCAGAGCCTAAATTCCCTTAGTTATATGTAGGTCTCTAAATGTAGAATTCTTCAAAAATATCACAGTGGTGACTAGATTTTTTTTTCTTTAGGAATTCATGTGATACTACAGGGCTTTCATAGCACTCTGACAGTCATATACAAAGTGTAGAAGGAAAACTCTTTCCTTATTTCTTCGATGTGGCCTTTCTATCCCAGAATACTCATGTCATCACACCTTTGTCCGCAAGTTAACTCAGGTGGCATTGAATCTGTGGATCACCTGAGATGGCTTTCATTGTCAGAAGAAGCCATGTAGATTTGCTCCTCGTAATGTGAAGTCAAAGTAGGTACAGAAAGCACGTTTTGATTATAGGCAAAGGATTGAAGTGAGTACAGTAATTAGAAGCACCATAACAGGCTCTTCTATAGTAGGGGTCCCTAGCCCCCAGACTGGTTAGGAACTGGGCCGCACAGCAGGAGGTGAGTGGCGGGCAAGCCAGCAAAGCTTCATCTGTGTTTGCATCTGCTCCCTGGCACTAGCATCACCGCCTCAGCTCCACCTCAGGTCATCAGGCATTAGATTCTCAGGAGCACCAGTCCCTGGTGCCAAAAAGGGGACCACTGGCTCTATAGGACGTGTGGCATGCAACACATCTCCTGATTTGACTGCATTGCAGTTGCCATGTGTATGGGTTCCAGGAAAGAAACTTGTTCTACTACAATTTTGTATTCAGATTGTTTTGGAGTTTATTAAAAGTAATATCTAAGAATATCTTTACAAATTACTTTTGTTAAATGAAGAAGTGATGAGAATTTTTAGTGGAATAATGAAAATTTTCCAGGAATCATTAACACATTTCACTGCCTTGTTTTTTATTAATAGAGTGGGTGATATTTGGACCATAATTTATTGTCCACAGTGGGAACTTTTTGAGAGAAGAAGAAGGTACAGAGAATAATTATACTAGGTGTAAACCAGGACTATTTAAGGCAAACTGATTATTGCCTTATTATACACCTTGTGGGTAACAACCTGCTTTTGATGTTCACTAGTTTCAAAACAAGCCTCAGGTTTGTACACGAAGATTATGTCCCAGAGTATTTTTGACCATAAATTATACACTTAGTTTTTCTTATATGTATAGAGGACGTATGTCAGATAGGGTACTATTTAAGTCACTGAGTCAGCTCCTTATTTTAGCCCCATTAATGATGGAGTTTGAATATGATCATTATGCCAAAACGAAGGTAGTGGTTCTTAAACTAGCATGCATCATAATCACCTCGGAGGTTGTTAAAACACACATTGCTGGGCCCCACCCCCAGAATTTCTGACTGAAGGTCTGCGGTAAAGCCCAAGATCTTGCATTTCTAACAAGTTCCAGGTACTGCTGCTGCTGTTCTACGTTAACATGCTTAGAGAACCTTTGAACAAGGATACACAGAGCTGGTAATTCACTACTTAATATATAATTTAAAAAGAAGTGGTTGTCTTGGAGATACTATTTCTGATCAATTTGGGCTTTTTCTGTAGGGGCACATATTTCTACATTGGTTAAGCTATAGAGGACACTGAGATGAGTGCATGTCTAGGAATCTGCAGGATAGTCTTTGAAAAGCTACTTTGAGATAGTTTCTTTAAGGGAAAGTTCACTGCTTAAGCAACAAAATTAAGTTGGAAAAAAATCAATCATAGGTTTTTGTTTTCACTTCTCACCCACAAGCTGACATGGCTATGTAATTCCTTTGTGAGTTATCAAATTCTAAACATAATCTAATGTAGAATGTCTGTGTAGTCAGTGTGGTCTCTACTGTCTATTGGGTGGGTGACAGGATGTTCATAATAGTTTGTGAAGATAGTTAAGTGTTTCGTTAGGAGACCAGGTCAGTGGTGAGGGAGCCTATCAGCTGGCTTGTGCGAGAACACAAGTAAGTTGCTGGGCTGAAGAAAGGAGTTGAGATGGTCAGCAGGGAGAGAGGCAAACAATAAGCAACAAAGTCTTTGACAATGGAGAGGTCAAGAAATGACAAGGCAAAGATCTCTTGAGATGCGAGTTGTGAGCAAAGACTATCATTTCAAATCCAGGTTCTCTGTGTCTCCAGCCATCTGCCTCAATCTTAAAGGGACTAATCTTCAAGGCAGTGATTTCGTTCTATAAAACCTTAACGAAAGGCTGTGTTCTTGAGGGAGAAGAGGAGCTTCCATGCCTAGATAGGCCCTCATAGAGAAGTTGCTTTGAATGGGCAAGGCAATGGTGAGAGAAACTTAATTGGATTAAGTTAGATAAATTTCTAAAATGTTGCTCCATTGAGTTAAGGAACTAGAATATGTTGGTAATCAGTGGGACTGATGATGTGTGTGGGTCGTCCTAACTGCTCCCCAAGGCCCTACCGAGGGGTGGCTAATAGTCCAGATTCCTGTGTATAGGCTATGTACAGGCTGATTTCACTGTTCAAAGGTTTAATCTGGTAGATGGAGAGAGTAAAGGGAGTGAGGAGATGGTAGTCCTCTAGGCTGTGTCAGTATTGCTGAAAATCAGGCAGATTCTAATCTTAGTTCCAGGGAAGCTGATCAGCTTGAATTAGACCTCAGCCAGTGGCAGGGCCATGAAGACAGACGCCAGCACCTAAAGAAGAGGATTTTGCAGATGCAGAGTCAAGATTCAGAGCCGGGGCCAAGTTCAGCAAACAATGTCAGGAGAGGCCAGGTGCCAAGATAGAGGCTCATCTATACAGATTTTGAGTGAAGATTAGCGCCTGGTGAGGGTGGTAGCATTTGGGTTCACACAACATTCAGGACAATGAAAGACACTTCCTAGCCATTGGTATGATGAACACTTCCTAAAACATCAGGTAGTTTGGATTAGCTCGGAAACCTGGTGAGCTTAAATTTACAGTTTAGAGATACCTGATACTTGTACCTAGGCAGGGCTGAAATGCAGGCTTAATAACCATATGGTTTTTCAGATATTTATTAATGAAAAATACGTAAGCATTTGAAATATGTTTAATATGTTAGCGTGAGCCAGCCTAATTTCAAATCGAGTGAAATCAAATCCAGATCTGGATTTAAAGTAAAATAAGATCCCTGCCATTTGAAAGCTAAACCTTCAGCTCCACTTAATTTTTCTGTTTTAGGACTTGGTCATGTTTATAGCTCATGGTTGCCTGGGCCCTCCAGCAGTCTTCAGATAAAGATTACTTTAGGAAACTGAAGCCCAGAGATAAAAAGCTGTGATCACCCACAAGCTTCTTGCCTTCCTGGGCATTCAACATAACTCTTATTTATAAGTAAACTCAAGACCAGCAAGCAAAACCAATGCTTTTAAAGAGTCCTTATATTTTCTACATGAGATCCTAAACTGTTGTGAATCTGTGTGTTGAGATTTTGTTCATGTAAAGTGCGTGAATCTATCAGGAGAGCTTCCTTATAATGGTGACAAAAATCTTATTGTGGGCCTTTCTGGGGAAACTAGGTTTTGGCTTATCTCTCATTGGATTCCTTCTCCCCACCCCCATTTTCTAAGTGGATATTTTAAAATATCTATATTCTTCACTAATATATTTAAACTTTAAAAGTATTTTGCAAAAAAAAAAAGAAAAATTAGTATTTTGAATTCTAGGTTTAGATATCTCAATCACCTTTTAAATATTTGGCTCTTGGCATTGTTCTACAGTGTCTTGAGAGCAGATGGCTTTCCAATTCACCAGTTTTAGAACCCATGTGCCCTGGATCTAACATCAAAGAATGCCTCATAATCATTTTAGTTTTTCTCCTTTATCGCACTACTGCAATTTCATTATCGTTAACATGGGCAACTCATTTATCTTAATGAGGGCACCTCTTTGTATGAAGTTTCTTCTAGGTTCTCAAATTTGGGGGATTAATTTAATTTCGGAATTAAACTTTTTCTAAATGCTTTTTAAAAATTAGCATTTATTTGGATTTTCATGGCCTTTGCCCTAAAAATTCTCTGAGCTACTAAGTTAGATACAGATTTCACTTTTGGTTACATATACATGTGATCCAACAATAAATGGTGTACTGTTGCTCTAGCCGTTCAGGCAGATGGAACTTCATAAAGTACAGGGAACGACTTCATATGTGATCTTCAGGAATCAGGAAGCTATTAAATAGAGATAATTACAAAACTGATCTTAGTTCGAAACAAGAGAAACCAAAAACATTTAGTCTTAGGATTAGTTTGCTACAACAAATTCTTCTTTGCAAGGGTCTAATTTAAGAGTTTGGAAAACTAATACAGCCGTCAGTAGTCTATGGCTTCAACAAAAAAGAAAAAATTGGTCATGTTGTTTTCCCCATTCTAAGGGTGAGAAAATGCAACCAACCAAAAAAAAAAAAAATCAAGTTATTCCTTCATGGTCCCCAAATGAATGGTAAAGGGTTCACATCATCTGGCCTCAATAAAACCTCAGATTCACTTCCTAGTTGAACCTGGCCTCCCAGTCTTTTTACAAGATTGCATTTCCAAATGCAGCTGTTTATCTCTCGATTTTTTTTATCTTCCTTCAGGCAGGGAAAGATCAGACTATTTCTAACATATAAAGAATAAATATTTAATATCCATTCATTTTTTTTCTTAGATACACTTGTTGAAAGCCAGTCCCTGGCCACACAAAGACGGCTTGCTGTTTCTGACTGTAACATAAATATTTAATTAAAACTTTTGACTCAGCCTTCCTTAAGGTATAAAGTACACTAACTAGCCTTGGGCTATGCTTATGCCATTTTCCAAATCCATCTGTTATTTATCCCAGGCTTTTAACCAGCTTTGCAAACTCAAGAGTCTTACCTGGGTGTTGGAAATGTTTCTAGGTGGTGAATGTTTAACTTTTGAGCTACTGTTTTCAAAAGAGAACCAGCCAACCAACCATCACCATAAGAACTAGAATTTGGAATGAAATGAGAATTCGACCATTCTAAAGTTAATCCTTTACCACTACAGTGAATTCGTTTTTGTGTAAGTCGGTAGTGTTTAACTCTTGGTTGCCTGGGACCTCCAGGAGTCTGCAGGTCACTCTAAGAAACTGAAGCCGAAGTAAAAGTTTCTTGCTTTCTTTTTTTTTCAGCATTGCTTCAGCAGTACTTTTGTTTTAAATTATTAAGGATATATTATAGTATTCTTTAATAAATAGACCAGATCCTGTTTCCTGGGACCCAACCTTTATCTGCTTGAATAGGACAAAAGGTATTGAAGAAAGTCATCATTTCATTTGATTTCATTGCCCAAGATTATAAAGTCACACAATACACTTCTGTTAAGATTATTAAAAGAATTGGCAGTTATTCTGTTTATATACCTATATCCAAAATGACAACCAGAAAAAGTAAAAGGTTGACGTGTCATGGTGTAAGTATAAGAGCTAGGAACCTAATAAAAGTATGGTACATGGGGTTTAGTCGGTGCAAACAGGAAAAGATTGACCTGGCACACTAAAACGAATTTCATTACAAAAAAAAAAGAAGAAGAAGAATTCCATCTCCAGCTTTATTCTATACTACAAAAAAAAAAAAAAGCTAACTCAGGCCAGCTGTGATTTAGTGGTGCTTATATTGACAGTATAACTCTTTATTAAACTTCTTAAAATAACAGTTGAAAGTCTAAGCTGCAGGATCAGAACCACTCCTGTCTTACTGTTTCTAGCGGTAACTACTTAAGTGTCATTTTGCTCAGCTGAAAATGCTTCCTACTTGTAAAAGACTATTCAATATTAACTTTTAATTTAAATTACTTTGAGCAACTATATATTATCCCTAAATGATGTAATCCCATAGATAACCTCATTCTTTCAGGTCATCACAAAGATTCTCATATCTTTACTAAATAACCTTCAAAACAACACTCAAATGAAAATGGTTTTACATCCAAATGTTAATTGAGAGAATGATAAGGGAGATATAAATCAAAAACAAAGGATAAGAAAATATTATAACTAGAATTCTGTGTAAACAAGACAGAAATAGTTTGCAACATGGCTGTAAGAAATACTTATTTTGTAAAATGTGTATTTCATAGTACAACGCGTAATCTTATTTCAGTGCTGTTTCATCCCTCTTCTATCCCAGTTCTTACCTTAAATCATGCTTCACTCAATCACCTTTTAAAGTTACATGAAATGGCTTTTCTTCATCCTCCCACTTTGTAGGTGAGAACACTGAGGCGCTGAGCCGGAACTGTGGGGATTTACCTCAGGTCACTTACAGGAATGTTGGCCTGCCAAATCGTGTAACACTAGCTGAAGTCTCTCCCTGGCTTCATAAAGAAGTGAAAACATTTGGATTGCTTTTCTTAGTTCTCATGATAGATACCAAATAAAAACAAAATGTCTCAGATTCTTTTCATAATGAACTGGAATTTAGGGAAATTTACTAAAAATTCTTCTTTGAGAGTCCATACTATTTTTGGAAAAACAGTTTATGATAGCTGCAGTTTAAGAATGATATAGCTGTGATGAACTGATCAGAAACTGATGTATTGCTGCTTCAGCAATAACCAGCCATCTTTCCTCTCCTTTCTTGCTCGCAGTGAATCCTTAGTGCCTGATGTGGTTCCTCTCACAAACTTCTTTTGGGGCATTTAACATGGTGGTTAAGCAATTCGAGCTAGGCACTTTGATACGTAATAGTCCTTTGTGGTTTCCCCTTTTTCTTTGCAAATGTTGAGTTTAGGGGTTTAAGAATGCAGATGTCATCAACCATAATGAAAAAGAATCAAACTTATATAAAATGTTTGACAGTGAAGAGTGGATAAATAAGAGCTAAGAAGGCAGACATTCTCATTCTGGATGCCTAGCAAGGGGCTGTCCAAACATTTGGGTTAGGGAATGGTATATGGAGTTAAAAATGGTGAAATATATTTCTCCTCATTATCCTCTGTTGAAGCCCACTAAAACTACAAAAATAATGAAAGAGGGAAAACTCCCACCTCCCGTGAAAGAACTCCCGCAACAACCGTGAAATGCAGGTGCACACTGAGAGCTGACCCCACCCCTCTTACACCTCGAATATGTATTTTTCCCACAAGTGCCACAGTCTTTAAAGGAATATTCTTGGTTAGAGCGATCCGATATAACATCGGGACAGGCCACTAGAGAAGCAGAGAATACTCCTGTAGAGACCCAGTTTCTGTCTAGGAGGTAGAGGTGGGGATAGACCAAGGCATCCTTACCATTTATATGATCTCTGACCTAGCTTCTTAAGGTGCAGCCTTAGAGGTGAAATGAGAGAAACAGGTGTATAATAGCAATAGGCAGAGGGCTTTGCATCAATTCTCTTGAATCCTGAGGGCTGAAGGGAGATAAATGCCTAGAGAAAGCAAAGGAAATAACAGATTTGGTGAAAGGGCATTTAGAATAATACAAGGGGAAGTTCCCCAAGGAACATAGGACCTAAGTATAAAAAAAAAGTCCCCTCTTCAAAGGAACATAAACAAAAGGCAGATCAAAAACGAATTCCCCGCCAAAATTTCTCCCAAACAATGAGCAAATAGTTTCCCTCTGATCTTTAAGAAATCTTCCTTTTTAAAAGGATGAAGAATTACAAAAGTCCATAGAAGAGAGAGAAACAAAAGAAGGGAAAAAAACCGGCAGAGCTCATTAAGGAAATAGAAGTCAACTATTAAAACTGTACAGAAAAAGTCACCTTAAAATCAATTAAAAATGGAGTAACAAATTGAAAAACAGAGATCTAACAGGCTTGAAGAAATTAAACAAAATAAAATGGAAGACAGTATATTAAGTTGAATCATATGAAATTGTAATGTGCAATTATTTTTGACCTACAAAAAAGGCAGTTTCTTATCGTTCAAACTTACACATCTTTCCCATGTTGACCTACAAGAATGGCATTTTCATATGGTTCAATCTAATAAAAGTGCTGAGGAAATGACAGAATCAACAGAAGAAGGAAAATTCTCTGAACTAGCTTTTAATCTCAGAGGACAATAGAGCAATTTCTAGAATGTTCTAAGAGAAAGCGACCCCAGAATTTTATATCTGGCCTAGCTACCCTTTAAGAATAGACAAAATTATGAATATTCTCGAGCATAGGTGAACTTAAAGAATAACACTTATGAGACACCTTAAAATTTTTTTAATTTACAACGTCGATTAAAAAAAAACCCTTAATGTAGAAATAATATAATAAAAACTAAAAGTGTCCTAATTTCTCATCTTTCATAATAAAGGAATATTAGATATTGTTTGAAGGTGAAACATATTAACCTCTATGTTTTTTGTAATCTTTTAACTCAATCTAGATAATTCTTTTAAAAATAACTTCATTGCCTGCTTCAGCAGCACATATACTGGAAATTGGAATGATACAGAGAAGATTAGCATGGCCCCTGCACAAAGGTGACACACAAATTCATGAAGTGTTCATATTCTTGAAACTAATATAGTATTGTATGTCAACTATAACTGAAAAATAAATTTAAACAATAACTCCAGTGGTAAGAAAAATCTGAAGTTCAACAATTCATTTTTACTTTACCTAAAGTAAAATTGATTCTAACACTTTTTCGAAAACTCTAGAGGGGAGGGGGAAGGTAGGTGAGGGTAAATAGGGGCAAATATATAGTGACAGAAGGAAATGTAACTTCAGGTGGTGAACACAAAGCCATATACATTGGATTGTACATTTGAAACATATAATTTTATTAAATAATGTCACCCCAAATCATTTAATAAAATAATTTTTAAAACTTTTTTACTTGGAAACAATTACCAATTTACAGGAAGTAGTAAAGATAGCATAGATCTTTTTTTATGAGTTTGTTTTGTTTTAGATTCCACATATAAGTGAGATCATATAGTATTTGCCATTCTTTCTGACTTATTTCACTTAGCACAATACCCTCAAGGCCCATCCATATTGTTGCAAAAGGCAGGATTTCCTTCTTTTTTATGGCAGAATAATATCCCATTTTATAAATATACCACAATGTCTTTATCTATTCATCTATCATTGGATACTTAGTTTGTTTCCATGTCTTGGCTATTGTAAATAATGCTGCTATGATCATGAGGGTGCAAATATCTCTTCAACATTGTATTTTTTTTAAGTTCAATATTTATATGTGTTGGTGTCCTCATTCACTTTGAGCTCTTCCTGGTTCTTGGTATGATAAGTGGTGTGTGACTGAAACTTGGACATTTTGGTACTATAAGATTCTAGATCTTATTTAAATTTTGTATTTTATCCGACACTGCTCAGACCTCTGACACCATTCTAGTGGGTGAAAAAGAGTGCCACCTTGTTATTGCCAGATCAGGGTAGAAGTCCAGGATTTGACAGTGGAAAGAGAGATGATGGGGAGTTGTTACTTCTGGGTGGAGATGGGCTTTTAGGTTCTGCATTCGACCTGAAAGTGAAGGGGCATCTTGTTATTGCTTTCCCTATGGGCTCCTCTGACTCTGAGGATGGGATGGCCTTGTTACTGATGAGCTGTGGTGGAAGTCCTCACCCTCCACCTGGCCACCTCTGACACCATCATCCCAGTGGGAGGGAGAAGGGCAGTCAATACTGCCAAGCAGGGGTAAAAGAGCAAACTCCCCGTGTGGTCCCCACTGACACTGTGGGGGCTTGGAGGGCTCTTCACAACTCCTTCTCTCTTATTACTTTGTGGGTTTGGGGGCAGCTGGGACACATCATTTGCAGTCTGGCAAGTGTAGAAGTCTAAGCTTTCCAAGTGGCCTTTGGTGGTGGTGGAGGGGGTGTCACAGTTTTTTCGTTTGATATTTGGCTGGAGTAGAATGGTTTTGTCAAACTTTCTATCTTGCTAGGCTGCCCCTTTCCTGGTCTTTTAAGCTAGAGAGAACAGGCTTTTCGTGAGGTTTTAGTTTAGTCTGTGCCCATTGGCATTTTTAGGTTGCTGGCTCCTCTAGTATGTAGTCTGGGACACATGATGCAAAAAGAAAACCCAGGGACCTAACTACTATGATGTTGTTCTTGGGTCTGAGGTCCTAGCCAGCCAGTCTGCCTTTCAGTTTTATTATTATGCTTGGGAGGTACGTATATACACACATATATATGTGTATGGATCTTGGAATGTGTATATTTATGTATCTTGGAAGATTTTATATATATATAAAACATTCCAAGGCTTTTAGTTAATTTAAATGGAAAGTATAGAAAAAGTATGTCTATTCTATCTTCTTGAAACTAAGTCTAATATTTTTAATTTATGATATATGATGATGTGATTCAATTTTTTCTAAAATTATTTCTTTCTGCCTATATATTTACCTAGAAAAATGTTCACTTTGCTAAAGATGATCATTTCTGGGTGGTAAGATTATAAGGGAATTTTTTTTTCGTATGTTGTTTAAATTTTTAATTGTAAGATTATCATTTTTTCAAAAGCAAATTTTTTTTTAAGTGTGTGGTTTGAGGGAAGGTTGGCATATATTTAATGTTCCCAAAGAAATGTCTACAACCTAGAAAACCCAGTAAACCACTTTCTGAGTTATCATAATCAATTTAAAAGAATTCTCTTTTCCTCTTGTCCACTAATGTGATTTACCTCTCATCACCATTTGGCAATTTGAATGTCTAAGAGGGGCAGTTTATTGGTTTAAAAAAGCAGTTCTTCAACAGGAACACTATGGGTGTATGTGCTCTCTCAAAATGTAAATGAAATTTTAGGCAAATGTGAAAAGACTACATTGACATTAAAAAATCATGACATTGTGAATGTACTGAATGCCATTGAATTATTCACTTTAGAATGAGCAATTTTGACTTATTTAGACTAAGCAATTTACATTATGTGAATGGCACTTCAATTTAAAAAAAATACGAGATTCTTTTAAATATGAGATTCTTTTAAAAACTATGTACTCTCAAAAAAAAAGTTTTATTCATTTTTAAATGATCCACCAAAAGAGTTAAGTAGTAAGCCTTGCTAATATTAAATATTCCAATATACACTCAAAAACTTTATTTACAGTAAAATTTTAGGCACTCTAGTATAAAATAAGGTTGCCTATAAATGCATCTTTCCCCTCATGCAAAAGAATATTTCACTTGGCCCTTGGAGGTGGGTCTCCGATTTCCTAAAAAATTCGGAATTCTGAAGTGAAGGACCTCTTATTTAGTACCCTTCAATTGAATTCCAAGGAAACTAATTACTACACGTGTCTCTAATAAAGTTTTGCCATAAACATCTGTGGGAAATCTGAGAGCATCTTGTAGATGAGGGATATTTAATTTGCAGGCCTTATTGGCTGTTTACCCCTGAAGTGTTAGGTTCCCTTCTGGTAATGAGTTGAGTTCTTTAACACATTTTTCCTAAGGAGTCTGGAGCACCCTAGGGATTGGTAAGGGGGGGTGCCTTTCACTTTTTAAGGCTTGGTTTGAATCTAACCCAGGTTAACCTTGCGACCCTAAATTGTTGTGTGAAATAATGTGGTAATCTCAGTCCTGCCTTAAGGAAGCCCTTTTCGCATGGAAATTGGCACTAATTGGTCTTCCTGTTGACAGGCTTAGCTGAGCAGCTCATGATTGACTGGGCAGTGAGAACAGAAACTAAATTACCCCACCTCAGCTCAGTATGTTGGCTGGAGCTATCAATTCTCTCCTCTTTCAGCGCATCCAACATACAAAGCAACTGGGATGGACCAGGAGGCCCCAAAGGCCTACCATTTGCAGACTAAGAATACTTACCCTATGTCTGGCCCTGTTTTGTAAAGCAGAGTCTTGACACTCACAGGGCTTTAGGCCAGGATTCTGCAAACTTTTCTTGTAAAGGGTCAGCAAGGAAATGTTAGGCTTCGTAAAACATACAGTCTCTGTTGCAAACCCTCAACTCTGCTGACAAAAGCAGCCATAGAGAATACATACATGAATGAGCATGGTGGTGTTCCAGTAAAACTTTATGGACACTGAAATTTGGATTTCATATGATTTGCACAAGTCAAGAAATACTATTCTTTTTTGGATTTTTTCCCCAATCATTTGAAAATATAAAGATCATTCTTACCTTGCAGGCTATACTAAAACAGGCAGTGGGCCAGATTTGGTCTGCCACCCATAGTTTGCCAATTTCTGCTCTAGACAAAGAATTGGAGATCTCCCTCACTTCCACTGCTTGCCCAACTACTAACTAGCAATGGGACCCTGGGCACTTGCCTAACTTCTGTGCTCCTCAGTTTTATCAAGTATGTTTTGACAGAATGGGAGGAATAGGAACAGATGAAACAAAAAATTTTTTTAGCTATAATAATAGATTTCCTGATTCTATTATAGGAACAGATGTCAGCCCAAGCCATGTTATGTATGGGAAATGGAAATTGTACTTAAAGAAAATAAATAGTAAATAAATCTTAGTATTATCAATGTAGATCTTTTTCCTAATACAAGGAACAATGTCATAACTCCAACAGCCAGCAAAATTTGTAGCGTCCTAACTCTATTTGAAGATTCATACAATTTCTTTCTAGTTTTTCCAGTGCTGCTATTTTCCTTTCCTGGGGTTTGGTTTGTTTTTGGTGGATGGGGAGCAGATGATGCCAGAGTTTATTGCAAAAAAGATATTTTTCTCCTTCGATGGTGTTATTTTGAAATATTAACTTTTTTTGTCTTATTGGTAAGAATATATACATGTTTAGTATAATTTATAAGCACTCTGCTATCCAGACGTACCTTATTATGAGGTGATGACTGAAGATTAGTAATCATTTTTACAAAAGAGCAGAAAAGAAAATCACCAATTTATCCAACGTACTGATACACACACACACATATAAACAATGGAGATATTTTAAGAGCATATTCACTTTTCGTAAATCAGATTTTATATATTCCTTCATTTTTCCTTTTGTTCTTTATATCACATATCCAGTCAATGTTCAAATTTCTAATAAATTGTTTTACATTTGGTTTGTTCAAATTAGGATCCAAACGAGGTCCACACTTTCCATTGCATCGGCTGACACGCCTCTGGGTCTCTTCTAAGTTCTCTCTTCCACTGCTTTGTTTTCCTTGTCATGAATTCGTTATGAAGTCTGATGTTTTGAAAAACACTAGCTTATAAGCTATCTGAATTAATGGAAAAGCTAAGCTTATCTTTATGTCTTCCTTTTTATTACTCAAAGTACCTAAAATTTAGCAGACTCCATAAGTATTTTTTATTGTATTGTAGTAACTTCTGAAAAGTCTCATATTTTATTTGGATTATTTGTATAATGGTGAATGAACTACATATGTTTAGTCCTAAACCAGGGTTGGTTGGTACCAACTTGAACGTCTAGCCCTTCTCTGTCACACTTTTCTTCTTTACTATCTTGTTTAGGGAGCCATTTTCTTTCTTTTGAGCAGTGCTATGTGTATGTGTGTGTGTGTGTGGCGGGGGTGGGGGGAGGACATTTTAGAGCACAGGT
>NW_006438113.1:14658252-14664711 GCF_000325575.1 Pteropus alecto | reverse complement strand
TAAGGTAGATTATGAAAAGGGGGAAAGCACCAGTCAGTTTCCCAATTCATGAGAATTTCAGTGTGTGAGGGAGATGCCTTAGCATCTTTTCTTCCCCGCCTCCATAAGAGTGCAGAGGAAATCTGTAGCTAGAAGGCAGGGGGCCTGGCTGGAAACAGAGTTCCTTTGAGTTCTGGGAACCCAGAGCGGGGCCAACTCATCTTTTATCTAATTTGCATGTAAATGGTGGGATATGAGGCCCAGCTTTACACCCTCTGCCCTAATAAAACTGAAGAGAAGTGGTTTCTACTTTAAAATCCTAAAACTGGTTTGGGCATCTTGCCGCAGGTTTTCATATTTTGATTTTATTTATTTTTGGGGAGTGGGGATTGTGTGTCAGGAGAGAGTTAACCTGATTTTCCACGTTTCAAACAATAAGAATTTTGCTGATTTGCTCCAGGCACTTAGTTGCATGCCTTCTTGACAGGCTGGTGCTCCAGCTTTCTATTAGAAGTAATTTTTTTCTGGCTTTGAGATCTGCCCCCTGACCCTGAGTCTAATGGGGAAGTAGAGTAATGGAGTCTCTTCATTTTGGTTAGAAAGCTTATTGGCTTTGATGGTCCCAGTGCAAGACAGCCGGCTGCCTTATCTTCTTTTAAACCTAAAGTTATCGGGGGCCTTTTTTTATTGTATAATTTTTGGAAAGTATAGAAAAGCTCAAAGAAATAAAAATTGCTTATAATCCCACCACCTAGAAACAATTTCTGTTAACATCATTCTTCTAGTTCCCTACTCTCTAAACAAAAATGGGATTATAGGGTGTTTTAAATGTTTTATAGGTGTTTGTTCCTTTAATGAAGGGAGGAGCAGAGTGATAAGAAGTTTGTATTGGCTCCTGACAGACACTTCCTGGCCAAAATTTGGCCTGATTCCTCTGAGCTCTTTTCTCAATCTTGGGCCCCATCCTGTCTTCTGCCTGCCCAGCCCAGTCTTAGCAAGAATCCATCTGTCAGTTTAGTGCAAATCTACCACCCTTGATATCTGATCTTGCTCAATATCTGGTTAAGTTCCTCATCTTCCATCTTGACTCGCCATTAGCAAGATTCCTTTTAGGTCAGTTTGGCAAGAATTCCTCTATATTTAATGTCTCCTATTAGCAATTTTCTCTCCACTGACTCTTACTCTGCTCTTTGGCAAAAATCTTCAGCTTCTTTGCTGTCTTTGCTTTACAGCTGTCTGCTGTCTAGACTTTGCAATAGTCTAAAATCTTCCTTACCATTTTAACGAATGACAGAATAATTTTTTCCTTAACACTTCTCACATTAGAATCATGTGCTTTCTGGTATTCTTAGCTTTTTAGTGTTCCAAACTAAGAACATTTTTTCTCCAATACTTCTTTGTTGGCCTCTTGCCATTGGAAAGGTAAAGAAGTGAATTGTTTACAGGGAAATCAGAATGAGCTTCGAGGATATCTAGCTCTCAGGCTCTGATCTTGTATCTCTTAGTATCTCATTGAACTTAATGACAATTTAAACTACATTAGGTTCCTATATTTGGGTGTGAAAATGGAGCTATAGAATCATGAAGCTGGAAGGGACTTTAAGAAATCCTTCAGACCGGCTAAGTATTTTTACTCCCTTTCACAGAGAAAGTTACCGTGCTTGAGTCTTATCTAAGTTAAACAGCTAGAATAAAGAAGGTAATTTAAAAAAAGAAGAAGAAATGGCATTAAATGTTCTCTTGCCTCCACCTCCTTTTCTTCGCCCTTTGAGTCAACACAGTTGCTTAGCAAAAAGTCATATTTTCCTTTGAGAAGTAGAAACAGTCCCCAGGGCTTTTGTGGGGGCCGGGGGGGGGAATAATGGGGGGAGGTTAGAGAAGAAAGGTGTTATAGAAGCAGAAATGGTCATAATAAAGAGAATCCAGATAGGAAATGTTTCCTAAATCAGCTTTAAGTGTCAAGGCTTGATTTTCTGATGCATTTTTGTGTGGAAAAAAATTGGAAATGGTTAATCCAAACCTCATTCTTACTATAACATGTATGTTGTAAACAGCACCAGATACATCACTGAAATCCCGATGCCTGGATGCCCTGGACAGGATCCCTAGGTGTGCCTGTTCCTTGGGGCTCTGCCCTGGGCATCGACTGTTGGACAACCAGGCCTTCCTGTGATTCATCTTCAAACCAGAAATGTTTTTGTGTATAGTGACACCAGGCTAGTGAGAAAACAGCAAGAGCATGGTTATTCTGGATTAAGCACTAGTTAAATTAGATTTGATATAGGTGGAATGAATCTATAACTCAAGACACTGGGCTACGCGCTGGGTCACAGAGATGAATCAGGCAGGCGCCTGGCCTTTAAGGAATCTCTGGTTGTTTAATGAGACAGGTAACTAAACATTATAGCCCTTAACACACCTGTGTTACAAAAGGGTTAACAATGTACTCCGAGAACAGATGAAATCTTCCTGGGTGTGTCACAGGTTTTAGGAGTTAGGCTTTTTGTAGAATACCACCTGGTAGAAAGGGGAAAGGCCTTCTAGGCAGAGGGAAGAGTGTGTGAACAAAGATGTGAGAGCATCTGCTTGGGAGGCACACTTTTAGGTTGCTGGAGCACAAGATCCTTGGTTTGGCCTGGAGAAGGAGAGCAAGGATGAAAACAGAGATGGAGCTAGAAAGACAGGCTGAAATCAAGATGTGAAGAGCATTGAATGCTCTACTCAGGAGAGATACCAGGCAGACATGAGCATCAAATGATCCAGTTTACCTTCTACAGCAATTATAATGTAGCAAGTACAAATTAGTTCCTTTTCAGTTCCAGTTTTCTAAACCAAATAAAATCAAACTCCAAGTTTCATTTGCTAGAGTTGGCCAAATATTGAATCTTGGCCATGTTTTGGGGAGTCTACTCCTCGAAGTTGTCATAAAACTTAGGTGTTTACATGGTATGCAGAAAATGGAGAAAGGGGCCTGGTCTTTTTCTGGGGTGCTCATTATAGTTACTTTGGCTTCTGCTGCTAAGGTCTGCTCCTCCACCTCCACTGACTACCAAGCTCTGAAGCTCTGCTCTGGCTCCGAGAGGCCCCTGTGATGGTCCTTACTGTATTGCCTCAGAGACCCTTTTGCTGTTGTTCTAAAGGCTGGAGTCTAGTCTCCACTAGTAATGCCAAGTATTCCTCCATACGGGCTACTCTTGGGAAAGTTACCTCCCAGTAGTGCTGCTCCCTCAATTCAATTAAAGGCACTAGCTTCCCATTCCAGCCTCTCTAGAACAAACTATCTTAATCTCCTTCAGTGGTCCTGAAGCCCAAAGCCCTTTATACATCCTGTCCCCTGTCCGATGAAAAGCCACTGTGCTTTTGAAGTCAACAGCCAATTGGATGAGCTAAATAAATCTTCACAAAAATGTGATAATGGGAGAGGCAGTGTATGTGCTCTTAACTATGACTTTGGCTGCATAGTCTTTCCTAAAGTGAGAGTCTCTGGGCAGGAATTTCAGGCCTGATAAGGTGAGCAAGAGAAGAATCATCTGGAAATAGGAGAGGAGAAAAGTGAAGTAAATTGTTAGTAATTATTTACTTTGGAGGGAATAAATTGGACCGTTGTTAAAATTTCTATTTGTCAAGATGACTAGAGATAACCTCTTAATGTCCTGATATATATTTCTGAAAGTATTTTTTGAACAAGTATTTGAACATAGTAATTAATATACAGTGAAAAATAAGTTTTCCCTTTACCCTGTCCCCCATTCCTCTCTGTACCTTTCTGGAGATTTCCCAGCTACATATGAATATATGTGCCCATTTTAAAAAAAACAAACACACACACAAGTAGTTGGTCTAGCATACTAGACCTATTATTCTATTTACTTTTCTTTTTGACTTAAAAGTATATCTGGGATATTGTATCAGTACATAAAATTCTGTCAATCTTTTTAAATGACTGCATAGCATACTGTTTGGATTGTATACAGCATGAGAATTACTTTGTCCTTTCTCAGACCCCGAATATACTGAAATGTAAAATTAAAAAACAAAAATCTCTCTATTCTGAACTTTTCAGTTTAGCTTTTAGTTTGACTACTCTGTGCCTCTTTGAGAATGGTACCAAATCTGTCTTCTAAAATATTTCTGTCTGGTCTGCAGAGACCACAAAGATGGAAGGCCTTTGAGTAGTTCTATTTCTCTAGTTTTGCCGTGTAATAAAGGCCATTCAGGTTGGAGGCCCACGGTTTTAACTTTTAAGACATGTTCCATTTTGTAGGAATTTGAGAATATTGCGGGGGAGGGGGAGGTAGCTGATCCTTTGGGAAATGGTTGGATACATATTTGGCTATCCAGTTTAAAATTTTCTCTTTACATTCTTTCCACTTTCTTTGTTAATTGGACTAGCTCAAGCAAAATGATAAGGGAAATTTTGCACATATGAATGAAAGTTTGTAGTTTAAGGTAGTTTTGTTTCATAATTTCAGGCCATGAAACTTCATAGCTGGATCTACCTTGCATCATTCTTGCAGCTACATGCCTTGATATTAAGGGCCTAATTGTCTTTGTGTATTTCCAGCTCAAATTCTTAGGAGAGGGAATCAATCTCAGTACAAATTTTCACACCTAGCCACAGGTCCAATAAGTCAGAGCGATGGTCTCCAGGCCTCCCCTCTGGTCAGGTGTGTGGGCAAGCCGACACTAGAGTCCCTGCCTTACCACCTATTAGCTTTGCCCTCTTGAACAAGATGCTTCAACTCTCTAAGTTTTTGTTTTTCTTGTGGAAGATGGGGCTTAACAATATTACCCCTTTCAGAGGGTTAATTCTGAGGATAAAAGTAGATCACATTGTAAAGCCCTTAGTACACAGTTCTAGGTACAGAGTGAGCTGAGAGTAAATAGGAATCATCATCGTCCTTATTATTATGGAAAAGACACAGTACTGGATGCTAGATCTATAGAGATCATAGTTCTCCAGGATGGAGAACACAGCAAAGGCACTCTTGATCCCATAGGGTGGAGCGACATGATAGAGAGCACTCAGAGGAAGAGCTTTGCCCACCCTGGAGATATACAGACATAGGAGTTTAATTTGTTTGGGCTTTCTGTTGTATTTATCCATCCATCCATCCAGAGTCATAATTCAGATGTGAGAGTGTTGTCTTGTACACTTATTTTAACTGAAAATTGTGTCAGATATGTCATAGGGAACCCTGACTTGGTGGTTGTCTGTCTCCATTTCTTACTATCTCTGTGAGTGGAAAACACTTCATCCAACCTAGCTACACAGTTTCTTCAACCGTAAAAAAATATAAATGCTGATAGTCATTCATAGAAGTGTGAAATTAATGCCCCAGTATAGCTTTCAATAAATGTTAGCTGCTATTATTTAATAACATCATCTATCTTTTATTGTGACAATGCCTTACTAGGGGTAGTGTATAGATTATCTCAGATTCTTGTAGTCATTATTAATGATGGATGAGGTGAGGGAGTGAGAATTCTGGAATGACTCCCAGGTCTTGCCAAACACCTCTGTTCCCTTTTACCGTGCCGATTTCTAGTAGAAGCAATGCCCTTTCCCTCCTTTTGCCCCGTTCCTTCCTCGAGGAGCCCTCAACCAGTGTCCCAACCAGCGTTGCAGTCTCTATGTCCCTCAGCATCTGCATGGTCTGTCCCTCAGTGCTCTGAGACATTGGCTACAGTGCTGTGGTAAATCACAAGCGCCACTCCCTTCACTCCCGGGGCACGTTGATGTCCCAGTCTTTTCAGATTCCCAGATCCAACGCAGGGCTGAAGCCCACAGATTTCATCAGGGCACCCTCCCAGTCCGTGGCATCTCTGGAATACTTTACTTCTCTTATTAAGTGTTCCAGGAGCGGGAACAGATATTAGAATCTCAGAAATCCACTGATGAAAAGACCCTTAGAACACAGTCCCAACTCCTCATTTTACAGACAGTAAACTGAGGCTCAGAGAGAGAGAGAGTAAGTAAATTGGAGAAATAGGTTAGCGGTAAACTGAGACTCGAATTTGGGTCTCTGATTCTCGGCCCGAACGATGTCCACGATACCCCCAGGCTGTCCCTTGTGGCCTCTCTCACTGGGAGCTACCACAAAGCCAATGCGACGGCGGTCACACTGGCCCTCTCGGTTTTGGGGACCACTGGCCGTGCCGCTGGCACCGCGGTCAGAGGCGGCTTGGCTCTCCGGGGACCGCGGGGCTCGCCTAGGACTTGGAAAAGCCCAGTGCGGGCCCATCCGGGCAAGGGGAGCTCCGGGCTGGCGGGAGCTGAGAAGTGAAGTGAGACGCCCGGAGCGGGGCAGGGAGAGCGGAGGCCTGGCTGGGTGTGGAGGCTGATCAGGTAACTCGGCACTGGGAAACCCCTGTTGGGCGTCGCGCGGGCGAGGGCAACGGCCAGCCCCGAGCCGCGCGCCCCGCCCCACCCCTGCCCTGCGGAGCACAGCTGAGCCCGCCCCCGGAGCCCCGCTCCCC
>NW_006438113.1:14645612-14657926 GCF_000325575.1 Pteropus alecto | reverse complement strand
CGGCTGGCCTTCCAGGGCTGGCTGGGGTGCGGGGTGCTGCTGGTGCACGCGCCTCCCGCCAGCCTGCAGGTGCTGCGCGACGCCTGGTGCCGCCGGGCGCTGCGTCCGCCCCGCGGCTTCCGCATCAGGGCAGTAGGTGAGTGCGGGGCTGGGAGGACAGGTCGGGTGACTGGAGAGGGCCGTCCAGCCGACATTCCCTTCTGCTGGGACACAGCTGCTTTGGCCCCCAAGGTACGCTTCACCGCTGCCCTGGGCCAACTCTAGGATAGCTCCATTCCTCAACTCTTTCAGCTAGTGGAGCGCACAGGTTCCTGGCAGAAGGAACTTTCTACTTAGAAAAGTGCTTTGGGGAGAAAGGCTTTGTGCCCCGGGAACCAGAGCTGCGGTCAGGAGACAGGGGCCTCTGTCTCTGTACCACAGGAGCGCGCTTAGGAGGGGTGCACCAGGGCTTGGCCAGAATCTATCGATCCTGAACTCGCTGCCCCCAACCCCCTTTTTTAACTGGAGCAGACAAAAGTCTAGTTTTCATGTCCTACTGTACTGAATGGAGTGGTGGTCTTGGATCAGGACCTAGTGGATGGTTTGGAGTCGTTAACTGCTGGGAAAAAGAAATGACAAATGGCACTGTGGACATAACGCATCCCATTAGCTAAAGAGAGAATTCCTCCTTCCCAGTCTTTTCAGAGAGCCCATTTGTTTGAAGACAGACAGCAGCTTTTTGCCTGCGTAAAATAGCTTCATTTGAGAAACTAAACCGCAGCCCACACTGAGTGAGTGGTCTCTGGCACCGGCAACTAAACTCAGGGAGGCTGTCAGCTCCCTGTAACAGCCTGATTCTGTCTGTCTGCATTTATGTGGGGTTATGATGACGATTTGATGGTGTGCTGTTGACCAGTCCCCAGTTGTTCCAGCCCTGCATTTTGACTTCGAGGAACCCCTCTCTGTCTCGGTCCATAAATCCTGCTCCTGCTCCCTCTCCCCTCTCTCCTCCCCCTCTCCTCCTCTTCTTCCTCCTCACAGCAAAAAAAAAAAAAACCCCACAAAAAAACCCCAAACGTTTTAGTCCTCAGGAGAGAAACAGTAGCAAGAGGCACTCGATATTTTGTATCATCTTCTCAGAGATGTCCCTACATCCTAGGCCAGTGTGGTTTTAAACCTTGCCTTTTCACTTCCATGCATTCCCATTCTGTTTGTATCCCCCCCCTCCCCAACTTTTCTTCCTTTAAGAGCAAAAAAGAGCTTATTTGCAAAGCCACATAAACAGGTTTCATCTCCTTTTACCTGCAGGAGTGAGTGAAGAAAATAGGTTTTTGCTTCTGGAAGCCAAAATTCTCACAGGGGGAAAGGGTCTTTCAGACAGGCTGGATGAAAACCTCTTTTCAGTTCTGTGACCTGGGTTTTTCTGGTTTGAATTAGTGGTTGCATTCTCTGGTTCCCCCACCCTCTTTCGAAGAGTGAACGTAGAGTATATTGCAGAAAGTAGGTGGATGGAGTTGGGGGTCTAGACCTGAGGGTGAAATAGAGAGGGCTTGTGCCAAGTCAGAGGCAGCCATGATGCCACTACCTGGGGTCCCGCAAGCAGTGGTGAATGCTGGTTCCTGGGTTGGTCTTGTTTGCTGCCATCTGAAAGATGCAGTGGGTAAAGTGAACACGTCTCCAGGTGCTCTAGTTCTCCACCCTCATTGCACAACTTGGGATGCAATGGACATTACGCAGTGTGTGCAATACTATGCTGGGTCATCACCCCTGACTTGGGTCTCTTGGCAGGAATGATTTTGAGGTTTTTAATAGTTTTTGTTTTGTTTTGTTTTAACGACTACAGCACCTGGTATTCCAAGTGATCTCCCATCCAAGTACTAACCAGGCCTGACCTGAGATCAGACTAGATCGGGCATGTTCAGGGTGGCATGGCCGTAGATTTAATAGACTCTTGATAAGAATTTGTACATTTAGCTGGAATTTGTACAAAACCACTTATTAGGACATTTTGAGGAGCAAATGGGGAAAGATCTTATTCGATGCAATGGATGCACATGAGGGGAGCTGTTTTGAATAGAATGGCTAACTACTAGTTGAACTTGGGGTCCTTGAATCAGGTCAGAGGAGAGGAAGCATGAAGACAGCTCTTGGGCCATCTCAGAGTCCCAGAAGGAGGTGAAAGCAGTAGGAGCTGCTTTCCCTCAAAGGAATTGGCAGTTTAGTCTCCTTGCTTTCCGGAATCTGGCAGCATTGGTTTCCAGAAGCTAAAATGGGCTTCCAGGGAAGCAAGGGAAGAACAGCTGCGCACTATTGCAGGTGCTGCTCCATCTCCATTCTTACTGTTACTTTGTGGAAATGGGCAAAATGCTACAAAAAGATACAAATTATCAATTTGGTCAAACCAATTTGGTCACTTTGTTGTAGTTTTTTTGGTTGTTTTTAAAGGTTCATTTCTACATAAAAGTATTTGGGCAGAGGGATTATTGCCAGCCAGCTCAGAAAAAATGCTGAGAGGGATGGCCATGAGCTTTATAAACCCACTGTGCTCCCATGGGCTCTTGTCCTGGGCTTCTGGACCTGGGGCTCATGGGACCTCCTAAGTTATGATGATGGAGTGCCCTTGCCAAGCCAGCAGAAGTGACCTGAGCCCCAGATGCAGATCTGAATTTAAGGCTGGCAGACAGGAGTGTTTTCTTCATGCTCTGTGCCTTTTCTTTCCCTCTTTACTTTTTCTACCTCAGCTTCCCCTTGTTGAGAAAAATAGTTACTAGAGCATTTCCCTGAAGAGGGACATAGGATCTTTGGCATGATGACCAGGAGCTAACTCTTCTTTTGTGCTTCAGTCCTCAAGTGTTTTCTTTTTAAATTAGCAAATGACATTAACAGATGAAAGGGGTGAGCTCTGGAAGCTAGAGGGAGACATCTGTTTCCCTAGCTGAGCCACTGCAGGTGGTAGAGGAGGGAGAACACCTGTATTTATTTGGGTGAATCAGTTGTTACTCTGGAACCACCCTTGCCGGGGAGGTTAAAAATTAATGATGGCTTCCTGGGGTAAGGGAGGGAAGGCCACTTGGCCAAACAACTTTGTTCCCTTCTCCTGAAATTAATAGCTGAAGTATCCCTACTCTTTCACCCCTAGTATAGCCTACCATCTTTTCTCATTAAATAAGAATGCCTGTGGTTTTTAAAAAATATCTGCTTCATTAATTCATTTATGTGCCAGGTAATGTTCTAGGTGTTTCTGTGTTTTAATGCATCTTTCATTCCTAGTTGCATTATCTCAAGGAGAAAATGGAATCAACTTGTTTCCTCCATATCGAGTTAAGAGGGAATAGCTGGGTGGGAGGCTATGTTCTGGAACCTGGCTGGTTCACAGTCTTCTCCATCCCATGGTGACAGGTGTGAGCTCTGCAGGTTCTGCCTCTGATTTAGTTGGGCAAGAGTTCCCTGGTGTGTGCTTTGTGGGGTGGGTACTAGATTGGGCAAGTCAGGGTGGTGAAGGGGAGATAATGTGAGAATCTTCTCACATCTCATGTCCCACCTGTCTGCTCCCTGAAACATCTGAGTACAGAGAGATATCATGGTAAAATTTCAAATGCCCTAGCAGAGTAGAGGCTAGTCACTACTTTGTGCTACACATAAATGCTTTCAGAATCTAGGGTACCAGTGCCTGGTGGTACAAGAGTTAGGCAAACATCTGAAATGTTCTGACTTATCCTGTGATTTAGGCAATGTCATAGAGGAGTACGTAGAGATGGTGAAGACAGGGAGTGGCCCAAGTCCTCTTCTGCCTTGCTTTTGAGTTCCTGCTTTGAATGATGGTGGGGCATCTTGTAGGTTTTGGTAGCCAATGGATTTTTTTGTTGTTGTCGACAATGGAATTTTTAAGGTGACATTTACATTAAGTGAAATTCAGAAATCATAAGTGTAGCATTTGAAACATTTTTCAAATACATAAATGAGTGTAAGCCAAATCCCTAACAGGATTTTTAGAACATTACCATTACCCCCAGAAAGTTCCCTCTTGCCCCTTCCCAGTGACCTCTTCTCCTACCCTCAGCTCTCTCCCATCCCAACCACTCTAATCTTTTTAACCATAAATTAATTTTGCCTGTTCAAGAACTTAATGTAAATAGAATCATTAGTAAGTACTCTTTTGTGTGAGGATTTTTTAACTCAGCTTAATATTCCTAAGTTCATCTCTCTTATATTCTTTTTATTGCTGGGTAGAATTCCATTTTATGAATATGCTACAGTTTATCTATTTTCCCTTGTTTCCAATTCATGGCTATTGTGAATAAAGCTTCTGTGAATATGTACAAGTTTTTTTTTAAATTCTCTTTCTCTTGGGTCCTTACGTAGGAGAGAAATTGCTGACTCACTGACTTGCTTTTGTTTAATTTTATGGAACCTTTTTCCAAAGTTGTACCATTTTTCACTCCTACCAGCAAAGTAGTCAGTTCTGTTTGCTACACATCTTTGCCAATATTCAGTGTTATCTTACTAATTTTAGCTATTCTGGTGGTATCTAGTGGTATCTTATAGTTTTATTTGTATTCCCCTAATGACTGATGTGTTTATCAATTTGCATTGTGAAGTATGTCCAAATCTTTGACTTTTTAAAAATTGTATTGTCTCTATTATTTTTTTATTGTTGAATTTTTTTTTAATACATTCTAAATATCAGTCCTTTGTTGAAGATATGCTTTGTGACTTCGGTCTAGCCTGTGGCTTGCCTATTTTGTTTTTCAGTGGTATCTTTTGGAGAGAAGTTTTAAATATTGATCAAGTCTAATTTATCGATTTTTCTACTTTATGGTTTGTACTTCTTCTTTTTCTATAAAGAAATTTTGCCTAGCCCAGTATTTTCTCCTGTGTTTTATTCTGGAAGTTTTATGGTTATACATTTAGGTCTATGATCCATTTTGAGTTAATTTTTGTGAATGATATGAGGTATAGGTTAAGGATTTTGTTTTTGTTTTTGTTTTGCATATGGGTGTCCAATTGATCAAGGACAAGTTGTTGAGAAGACTAGCCTTTCTCATTGAATTGCCTTTGCAACTTCGTTGAAAATCAATTGACTATTTGTAAGGATTTATTTCCATTGATGTTGAGTCTATCCTTTTATCAGTTTCATACTATCTTATTGTAAGATTTGAAATTAGATATTGTGAGTCTTCCAACTTCGATTCTTCCTTAAAATTGTTTTGGTTACTCTAGGTTCTTTGTTTTTCCACATACATTTTAGAATCAGCTTGTCACTTTCTTAAAAAAAAAAATCCACCTGGGATTTTGTTTGGGATTGTGTTGAAATAATACACCAGTTTGAAGTTAGATGAGAAACACATCTTGGTTTGCTGGAGACTGACTTGGTTTTAGAAATGATAGTCTTGCCATCTTGGAGCCCCCTTAGTTCCAGGTAAGCTGGGACAATTGATCACCCTAATTAAGGGACAACTGACATCTTAATAATCCATGAATATGGTATATCTCTCTGTTATTTTGAGCATTCTTAATGTACTTTTAAGTGTACAGATCTTGAATATCTTTTGTTAAACTTATGTTTCTAAGAATGTTGTTTTTGGATGCTATTATAAATGAAATTATATTAAAATAAACTGTACTTTGAAATAAATGAGGTTTATAGAAAAGTTACAGATATATTTATATATGAGTTCTGTATTCATCACCCAGTTTCCCATGTTTTTTACCTTTTTAAAAAGTGAGATATAACACCCAAAGGGTGGTCTCCACAGGCATGAAAGCCCACTGGGCTGAATCCTACTCTGTGAGTCAGTCCCTGCACAGTAGCTCATATGGTCGTGGCCAATCCTCACAACCAGTCAGCCTGAGGGTCAGTCCCACCCACTGATATGCCAACAGCAATCAAGGAGGGCACATACAAGGGCACTCCTGGAAAGAGTTCCAAACAAGATGAACCAAAAGAGGCCCCCACCAAGACACATTATAATTAAAATGCCAAAGGTTAAAGACAGAGAATCTCAAAAGCAGTAAGATAAAAGCAGTTAGTTACCTATAAGAAAGCTCCCTTAAGACTGTCAGCTGATTTCTCAACAGAAATTTGTAGGTGGAAAAGGACTGGCACAAAATATTCAGTGATGAAAAGCAAGGACCTACAACTAAGACTTCTCTACCTAAGCTATCATTTAGAATTGAAGAACAAATAAAGAGCTTCTCAGATAAGAAAAAGCTAAAGGAGTTCATCACCACCATACCAGTAGTACAAGAAATGTTAAAGGGACTTCTTTAAGATGGGTGTGTGTGGGGGGGTGAGGTGCGAGAAGATCATAAATATGAATAATAAACTGGCAATAACTATGTACCTATCAATAATCCCTTTAGATGAAAATGGACTAAATGCTTTAGTCAAAAGACATAGGGTAGGTGGCTTAATAGATAAAAATTGAGATGTAATTCACATAACATAAAATTAACCATTTTTAAATGCACAATTCAGTGGGTTTTAGGATATTCACAGTGTTGTCCAATCATCGCCATTATCTTGTCCATTCCAGAAAATTTTCATAACCCCCAAAAGAAACTCTGTACCCACTAGCAATCTCTTCCTATTCTCCTCGACACAGTCCCTGCCAACTACTAATCTGCCTCTGTCTCTATGAATTTGCCTATTTTAAATGTTTCATATACATGGAATCACACAATATGTAGTCTTTTGTGCCTGGTATTGTTCACTTAGCGTAATGTTTTCAAGGTTCCTCCATGTTGTATCATGTATTAGTACTTTATTCATTTTTATGGTGAATAATTATTGTGTGGATATATACCTTTTGCTTATCCATTTATCAGTGGATGATTTTGGGGGTTGTTTTTACTTTGGGGGCACTATGAGTAATGCTACTCTGAACATCCCTGGGCAAGTCTGTATATGAACATATATTTTTATTTTTGGGTAGATCCTATTTGGTTATTTTTAAATAATTTATTTCGCTGGTAAGATTTCCAATTTGTTTATTCATTACAAGCATATTTTCTTATTTTATCTTTCAGCATGGTTATACTAGCTTCTTTAAAATCCTTATAATTCTAACATCTCAGTCATCTCATTGGATGCCTTTTCTTTTTAATGGGTCACATTTTCCTGTTTCTATATTGGCTAGTGCTATGGATTGTATCTGTGACATTGAGTGATACATTGTAGAGACTCTGGATTGTTGTGTTCTTTGGTAGATGTTGATTTTTTTTATTAGGTAATTAATTTGGCTAGACTCAAAACTCTGAACTCTATCTCCCCTGCAGTATGGCAGCTAAAATCTCTGAAGGCGAACTGCTTGTGCCCTGTGCATGTATAGTTCATAGTTCAGCTACAGTGTCAGTATGAGTTTATATGCAAAATTTGGGATTCCACCTCTGTGACTCAGTCCTTTCCACCATCACTTTCCTGCTATTATAGCTACGCCAAACTGCGTCCTTAGATTCTTTAAGTCGATAAGACTGTGGGTTTCTACCAAAGTTTTAGCTTCCTGGCCTGGCTTTTAGTGGGGCCTGCCTTTAGGTGAAGAGATGTAAAAAATGAGAAACTTATCCACTGCCATTTCCTTTAAAGAGGACCTCCCCTCCATTTTCTACCTGGTTTTGGTTGCTTTTCAGTACCTTCAGGTATAAAGGTTTTTATATTTTGTCCAAAGTTGTACTTGTTATTTTCAAGAGGTTTGGTCTAATAGGATCTCATTTACCATTACTGGAAGCAAAACCCCAAAGAATGTTTTTAATTCCTATCTTTTCTCCTCTTCTAAAATGTCATTCTGTTATAGCATAGGAAATATAGCCAATTATATTGTAATATAACTATAGTTCTGTGAGTACTAGACTGATTGTGGGGATCACTTCGCAAATTATATAAATGTCTAACCACTATGCTGTACACCTGAAACTAATATAAAATAATATTAAATGTCAAAAAAAATAATAAAAATGAAAAAAAAATGTCATTTTGTTGATGAGAGATGTGTAGCCCAAAGAGAAACTAATGGTCATGACAAGATCATTTAGATAGCCACCAAAAACAAATGCTTTTGTTCCACCTCTTCCTTCTAGACAGATCTCGGTATCTCCCCCATCATTTCTAGCTTGATTATCCTTTTTGTTCTGTTAGGTGATAAGATGGAATAATTCTGTCCACTTTGCAGACAGGAAACAAAATGAAGGCTGTGATGTGGCTGGTGTTGTTTGGGTTTCTTGCTTTTTTCTCTGTTTACCACCAGTCTTCCCAGAGTTCTTGTAAGGGCTCTGGTATTTTTCACCAGCCAGTACCCCAACACTCACACTCCCCAAGAGGCTATCAGATTCCCACATGCCTTTGGTCTACTCCAAGGCCCAGAAAATGGCAGAAACAGCTGCTCTGAACGTGCCCTCTTTCTTTCTCACCCAGGATCTTTCCAACCATGTTTTTCTGGCTTTGTTCTGTCAGATGTTGCCTTTTACCTTATCCTGTGCATGGGCAGCTGAAGGGTTCTGTCTGAAAGAGCCAAAGGGCTCACAACAGGTGTCTTCAAGACATATTGTTTATTAAATGGATGATCTGTACATAGCATCTGGGTAGTTAATGAGTGTCCCTGGCTCCATGTTTTGATTTAGCAGCTGGTGGATAAGAGATGACACCTCTAGTTGCCGCCATGTAATATTGAGGTCCAGTGGGATGAAAAGAGCCATTAACATGGAAATCAGTTTGGATTCCTTTGCCCTCACCTTCATGCCCTAGGCAGTAGGTAACCAAATTCCATGAGGCTTAATTCCTCAGTGTTTCTCAAACCCATCCTTTTTTCTCTGTTTCCACTGATAGGCCTTTGTTCACCCAAGGTCTCACCATTTCCTATCTGAATTATGGCTCCAGCTTCCTCCCTTTTTGCAGTGCCACCTTCTGTGTGGCCTTGTGCACTCTAATTCATTCTCCATCCTCCAGGTAGACTGACTCAGAACATCTAAAATGCAGATTGAATTCTGCTCCTTATCTACTCAGATCTCTTCTGCTGCTCCCCTTAGTTTTTAATGTGCACTGCAAGGCTCTCTAATCCAATTCCAGCCTAAGCCTCCTTTTTCTCCTCACTTTCTGAAAGGTGCCTGCCTTCCTGTATCATCAGGGTTCAATCAGAGAAATAGAACCAGTATGAGATAGATGACAAGGAATTGGCTCCGTGTGATTGTGGGGGCCAGCAAGCGAATCTGAACTCTCTAGGTCTTTCCACCATGAAGGGCAGGCTGGAAACCTTGGACACAAGCCAAAGCTGCTATGTATAAGTGGAATTTCTTCAGTTCTGCTCCTAAGGCCTTTCAATTTATTGAAACCTAGATTATGTAAAATAATCTCCCTTACTTTCCCCCCCCCCCAAAAAAAAAAATTGTGTAAGAGTTTATTTGAGCCAAACTGATGACATGCTGGCAGGCAAGACCTCAAATGATCCCCATAATCTTCCTTACTTAAAGTCAACTGATTATAGACTTTAATCACATCTGTAACATAGCTTTGTAGCAATGCCTGGATTAGTGTTTGATTGAAAAGCAGGCTGTAGCTTATCCAAGTTGACATGTAAGATTCACCATCACGCTTCCCTTCAGCCAAACTTGGATGCTATCTCTGAACAAGCTGGGCTCTCGCATAGGCTGTTTTTGTATGCCGTTCCCTCTCCTGCGTGCCTGAGTTGAGTGTTCTTTGGTTTCCCCCATGCCTGCCATTAGTAGAGTCTCCCATCACTTGTGTTTAGAGACTCCCAGCTGGTGTTGGGAGCATGTTGCCCTTCATGGAAAAGCAAGTTTGTTGGTCAGTCCCACGCTATTCGTTTGTTTGTTTTTAAACATGGTCATCTTTCTTTTCTCAATGTGCCATGCACTGAACCTTTTAAGTATTTTTGTGAATCTCATGTGTATTACTACTGAACAATACCTGTGTAAAATTATTTTCAATTGCAGACAGCAAAACCAAGACTTGAAGAGTCACTAAAAGCTGTAATTTAAAGTTTCCAGATCATGGAGAACCTCTCTGGTTAGCGGAGAAAACTCATTCAGATTCTTGTCCTGCCACTTACAAGCTATGTGACCTCGAGATAGTTACTTAACTCCTCTCAGCTCAATTGTCTTTATGGTACAAATGAGAATATAATAACTCCTTGCAGGTAGTTTTGAAGATAAGGGACCCAAGAACACTCAGCCTATGTCTTGTCCAGAGTCAAAGTCAGGGAAATAACAAATATGCGGCATCTCTAGCATGGAGGGAGTAGAAAACGTACCTCTGGATTTTGTTCTCTAGCTAGTCCATCTCCTCTGGGGCCTGTGTTTATTATTGGTAGCTTGGCACATATTTACGTTCAAGATCTCAGTCTGTCCTTTTGTCCTGTCCTTCCTGTTGTATCTCAGACTCTTAGGTGCTGGTCAAGTCTATAGTTGGTTGTTATCCAGTGCCTTAACTCAGATCCCGGAGGGTTCCTGGTGCCGTGGAAAGAGCCCTGAACTGGGATTGCAGTGCCTGAGCGTGGAACTAACCCTGTTGCTAAGTTGCTGGGAGTCTTCAAGTCAGTTAGCTCACTTCTCTGGACCTCTGGGTCTTCAGCTATGAGCAATTGACTGGCCGAAACTTCCCAACTTCTGGCTTGGCACTAGTCTGTGGCTAGATCAGTCCCTCATTCACCTCTGTCAAGAGGCCCAGGGAAGAACAGACAAAAGCTCACATTGAAGTTGCTTAAGATATTTTCCACAAACAGGAGAGTTGTACCTTCCTTTTAGTCTTGCCCAGACATCCTGATTCTCTGATACTCTTCCCCCTTTGAGAAGCATCTGAAGTATCAGAGCTGTCGATGCAACCATAGAATGCTGGGCCTCCCTTGCTCACATAATCATTTGCTAGGTATGCATTTACTGTGTGCCTGGTCCTGCAGTGGTCAATACAGAGGGCCAAAAGGCTCATGCCCTGACCTCAAGGAGCTTATAGTCTAGGGAGTCAGATGGACAAATAAATGATACAGAGTCATAGGGAGCAATAGAAGCACAGCTAACCAAGAATCCTGTGTGTGCGTGCGTGTGCGTGCGCACGCTCGCGTGCACGTGTTTGCAGGAAGGACTTCTTGAAGGAAGCGATACTTAAACTAAGATGGGAAGAATAAGTAGATGTTAGCTTGATGAGAAGTACATTTTAAGCAGAGGGGGACGATATGTGACACAAGACATGGCAGGACATGGCCCACATAGGGAACCATAAGCGGCTGAGAATGGAGTGGGAGGTAGGCAATGGCATGAAGGGCCTGGAGCAGGACTGGCCTGGGACTGGCCTTGACTGCTATACTGAGGTTGGATTTGAGCCTAGGCCGATTAAAGAGTTTTAAGCAGTAGAGTACACATGTGTATGTGATTACATGTATAATCCTGTTTAACATGATACATGGTAAATATTTCCCAGACTTATTGGTGCATTTTCTTCCGCTGAATTGTCGCCTCAGTGATGGTGCCTTTCAGGGGTTATATAACCCCTGTGGACCTACTGCAGTTATGCCGTTGGTTTAGTGGTGGTCTGTCATCTGAGTAAGGCCATAGAAAGAGCCCAATGGCTTTACAGGACACCCAGGATCTAATCCTTTGTCACTAATCAGCCGTGAGTGACCAGCTTCTCATCTAATCCTCTTGGGGCCTTGGTTGCCTCGTCTGTTGGTGAGCATTCTGTCTGCTCTTTCTACTTCATAGAGTTGGCATCAGGCTCAGATAAGATACTATCTGTGAAAACACTTTGAAAAGTACAAAGTACAAGCACCAAGATGTCATTCCATTTACTTGTTATGTCTTCTTTATCTTTCATCAATGTTTTATAGTTTTCAGTGTACAAGTCTTTCAATCAGTTAAAATTTATACCAAAGGATTTTATTCTTTTTGATACTATTATAAATGGGATTTTTTTCTTCATTTCTATTTTAGATAGTTCTTCATTAGTGTATTAAAATGCAACTGATTTTTGCATGTTGATTTTGCATCCTGCAACTTTACTGAATTTGTTGATTAGTTAACAGGTTTTTTTGTTGTTGTTGTTTTTGTTTTTGTGGAGTCTTTAGGGTTTTCTACATACATAATCATATCATCTGTAAATAGATAATTTTACTTCTTCCTTTCCAATTTGGATGTCTTTTATTTCTTTTTCTTGCTAATTGCTCTGCCTAGGATTTCCAGGACTATGTCGAATAGAAGTAGTGAGGGTGGGCATCTTTGTTTTGTTCCTGATCTTAGAGGAAATGCTTTCAGTTTTTCCCCATTGATTATGTTAGCTGTAAGCTTTTCATATATGCCCCTTCTTATGTTAATTTAGTTAACAGTACTTTTAT
>NW_006438113.1:14623523-14645602 GCF_000325575.1 Pteropus alecto | reverse complement strand
CGGAAGACTTAGTATTTTTAAAATGTCCGTGCTATCCAAAGTGATCTATAGATTCAATGCAATCTCTATGAAAATCTCAGTGGCATTTTTTACAGAAACAGAAAAAACATCTCTAAAATTTGTATGAGATCACAGAGGACCCTGAATATCCAAAACAATCTTGAACAAGAAAACAAAGCTGGAGGCATCTCACTTCCTGATTTTAATATGTTACAAAGCTATGGTAATTAAAACAGTATGGTGCTGGCATACAGATTTATACAACAATGTAACAGAATAGAAAGCCCAGAAATAAACTCACACATATACAGTCAACTGATTTTTGTTAAAGGTGCCAAGAAAACAAAGTGGGGAAAGGATAATTTCAACAAATAGTGCAAGGAAAACTGGATATTTACATGCGAAAGAATGAACTTAGACCTGTTCCCATGAAGTATCTTCCTGTGGAAGGAGTTTTATCGGCTCATAGAGCGGGCCCAGAGGCCTGCCCTACAGAGGGTCACTATTTCGGTGATGGTGGGATAGAGAGAGACAAAGTAAAAACTGCCAAAGTGCCCCTCCCCCAGGGAGGTAAGTTTGTTGGAGGATGGAGGGTGGTGTTGGGCTATGGGGAACAGTATACACAGAGTCTGGTCTGTTTGACGAGTATTAATCATGTGACCTGGGGCAGCGCCCTGATCCTGCAGCCCTCCCTTTCCAAATGACAGTTACCATGCTTGCCTGCTCCAACACATGGGGGTAGGGTGGTACATGCACATACAGTGAAGGTGTCAGGTAGGGGTAGAGTTTGACTTCCTTCGAGTTCACAAGTTTCATAGATTAGAGGACTTTCAGAGGCTGCCCAGAGGTTCAACTAAACTGTACTAAGAGGGAGATCAGACTTTAAGCTTTTACAATCCAGAGAACTCTTTAGATCAGCTACCTTTTTATGGATGAGGAAACGAAGTGCTTGCCCAAGAGCATTTGCAATATTAAGCTTATTATGTGATAATTGACTTCAAAAAATTTTATCTGTTGGGTAAAAATATGTGCAAAATGATCCCCTTCTTGTTGATGCAAGGTTCTGCACCATTTCTTTAGCAGTTAATTAAGGATTGGAAAGTCCCTTGTTTTTAAATCAAAACAGCTTTTGTCTCCCCAAGTCTGAAACCATCAGTTATAACTGTATTCACTTGATGGCAGAATCTGGCAACACAGATTTACCATGGCTGATTAGTCTTACATAGTGCAATTACTTATAAATTATATTTTTAAAATGAAATGTTTGGCTTTGTGTGTGTGTGTTGGGGGGAGGTTAGTGAGGTATATTTTTTCATGCAGGAAGTTTTATCTTTTTTAGATATGCAGTCTAAGTTTTGACAAACATAAATGGTTGTGTCCTCACTACCACAATTAAGATACAGAACATTTTTATCACCCCCCAAATTCCCTAGTGACCCTTTATAATCAATCCTGTCCTTCCACTCCTGGTCTTTGGCTACCACTGATCTGATTTCTGTCCCTATAATTTTGACTTTTCTGGAATGTCATAAATGAATCATACAGTATGTCACCTTTTGTGTCTGGTGTCTTTCACTTTGGATAATGCTTTTGAGCTTCATCAGTGTGTGTTATCAGTAATTCATCCCTTTTTGTTGCTGAGTGGCATATCATCATGCAGATGTTCTACAGTGTGTTCATCCATTCACCCAGTTGATGAACATTTAGGTTACTTGCAGCTTTTAGTGATTATAAATAAAGCTGCAGTAAACATTTACTAACAGGTTTTAGCGTGGGTATGTTTTTATTTCTCTCAGGTAAATACCTAGGTGTGAGATGAGAGAGCTGTTTTCCAAAGTGACTACCATTTTGCATTCCTACCAGCAATGTATGAGTATTCCATTTAAGCATTTGATATTATATTTTATTTTATCATTTTTGGCTATTCTAATATGGGGATAGATGTATTTCATTATGGTTTTAATCTGTATTTCCCTAATTCCTAGTGAGTTGAGTATCTTTTCATGTGCTTATCTACTATTCGTATCTTCTGTGATGAAGTGATGTTAAAATCTTTTGCCCATTTAAATAAATTGATTTTTCTCTTTATTGAATTATAATTCTTCATATATTTTAGATACAAGTTCTTTATTAGATATGTGTTTTATAAATAGTTTCTCCCAGTCCATGGCTTGTCTATTATTTTTACCAGTGCCTTGCAAAGAAGTTTTTAATTTTAGTGAAGTATAATTAATCATTTTTCTTTATTGTTTGTGTTTGTTGTATTGTAAGAATTCTTTGCCTAATCAAGATCACAGAGATTTTTGTTCTTTCTTTTAAAAATTTTATACTTTTAGATTTATATTTAGATCTATGATGCACTTCATGTAAATTTTTATATGTGATGTAAGTTATGGGTAGAAACTCATATATATATATATATTTTGCATATGTATGTCCAATTTTTCAAGAACCATTTGTTGAAAAGACTGTCCTTCATTAAATAACCCTGGTTCTTTGTCGAATATCAGTTGACCACATATCTTTTAGTCTATTTCTGGACTCTGTTCTGTTCCTTTGATCTATATACCTCTTTTTTTTTTTAACCAATACTCCACTGTCTTGATTACTGTAGTTATATAGTAAATCTTAAAATCAGGTATTGTAAAACCTCTAACTTTGTTTCTTTTTGCTTTGGTGATTATAGGTCCTTTGCTTTTCCATATAAACTTTAGAATTAGTTTTTCAATTTCTACAAGAAAAAATTCCTGCTAGTGTTTTTTTAGGATTGTGTTAAATCTATAGCTCAATTTCAGGAGACTTCACATCTTGACAATATTTAGTCTTCTGATGTAGGTACACAATAGATCTATTAAATCTTCTTTGTTTCTGACTGTGTGTTACAAATGTAAATTTTGACCTTTGACTTCTGGAGTCTTTGAAAGCCTTCTGTGAAATCAAATGCCTTCCAGATACCAAGGAATAAGCAATGCAGGTACGTGAAGAAGCAGATAAAAGGGAGCTCCCCCCCCGCCCCCCAAGAAGCATTTAAATTCTCAAGAGGCACAGGGACACAGAGGATCAAAAAGGAACAAATCTGGTAGGGAATTGGAGTTAGAAGTATTTTCAAGGCTTATCTTCTCCTGCCTGCACTCTGCCCAGAATTGCTGAAGGCCTTTTCTTTAGCTATTGATCAAGAACCATACTAAGCCAGGTGCCAGGCAGGGCAGTGACGGGTGCTGGGCCTTCTTGCCCCATGGGCATGAACCGAGAGGCATTTCCTGCACTGGAAAACATGTCATGTTTCTTCTTTTATCTCTGTCAGGGCAGAGGCAGGGCGTCTGCCTCTAGTCCCTCCTAATTGACCATATCTAAAAGGTGCTAATTCTGGCTAGATCTCAGCCAGGTCAGGCCAAACCCAGCTTCACTGGCTGCTTTCCACCTAATCCCAAGGGATCTGCAAGGCCTTTCACCCAGCCTTTGTTTGGACTGTTTAGGGGGCCTCGATGCCACTCGTCAGGGCTGATATTTAAGAAGGAGGAAGAGGGATTTCAGAGCCTAGTTAGTGCTCAATAAATGTCAGTCAATGGTCAAGGGATCCAACTGTGGGGCTAGACTGCCTGGCTTCAAATCCTGTTAAGGCTACTGACTGAGGCGGTGGCAATTTACTTAACTCTTCATGTCTCTGCTTCTCTATAAAACTTAGATAATAAAACTACATTGAGTTGTTGGTTAAATGGAATGATACAGGTAAAGCACTTAGAAGAGTGCCCAGCAACAGTGAACTCTCAACAAATGTTAGCAATTCATTATCTTTGTGGCCCTCGCAGGGTCCAGGCCAGGCACAGAACCCCAGTCTGACATCTCACACTGCCAGTGAAAGAGGCCTCACTCTTTCACTCTAGAGTGTGTACCTAGGCCGTCTTGATTCCATGTGCTAAAATCACCATGGTGTTAGAAACAGCTTTCATCTTTATGAGGACTGTGCTAGTGTAGATCTATGAAGAGCTGTGGGAGCTCAATTAACTCTCCTCTCACTTGAAGAAAGAGCAACATAAGCTTCTCTTGCCTCACATAAAGCCGACCTTTAAGAATTTCTGGGCCCAACTGCAGGAGAGAATAAAATCCAAAAGTATCATTCGGGCTGCATTTTCCAAGTTTGCCTCCTGATACCTGGCTAACAAACTTCCGAATACTTTTAACAGATTTGCTACTGGTCCCCATGGATATTCAAATTCTGCTAACCAGCCCTTGGGCTCTCATCTGTCTCCCCCTAGTAAAGGATGTGACAAAAAGGATCCCATCATCCTTGCTGCCATACTCTTGGGCTTTTAACATTCATCTTTATTAATTTTACTCAAAATGCTCATGAGGTGTTCTATATCAGAGACAGATTAGTTATTATTTACACAATAATAAAAAAATTATGTAAATAATTATAACTGCATCAGCACCCCTTGCCCAGTGATTACTCTGGGGCGACGTGTTGAAAGCCGATGGAGAAATCTCCGTCATGGATGGTCAGACACTCCGTAGGTGAGGGTTGGAAAAAAATGAATTTTCTTCGCTTATACACAGGAGAAAGAATCAGTTGCTTCCTCTGTCTTAGAAGGAGGGAATACTACCTTTGTTGCTTGGAGATAGGATGGAAAGGATTCTGGGTTCTCCCTCTAACTTTTTAGAATATAAACACATCTCTGCAGGTGCCAGAGCAACCCTGGTGGTTCCAGATTTTATGAGCTAGAGCTGTCTGTCTCTAAGGCCTTGGAGCCTCATTTTACCCTGAATGTTAACACAGCTTCAGCTAGGTAAATCTATCTAGAGTTCTCTCACTGTTCTTAACCTAAAAATAAAAGGCCAAAGTGAAAGGCAACAGCATTTATTTGAGATTAAAAAAAGACTAGCCATTCGGGAAGCATTAATTCAGGCAGGAGCCTAAATTTTGTTCCAGTTAGGAGACAAAGGCAAAGGGTATTTATGAGAAAGGGAAGGGGAACAATTACATCAATAGAAAGAAGGCATTTCTATTGGTGCGTATAAACTAAATCGGTAACACTAAATCTAAATATTTTTAATTTTCAGCCTGTGGTCATTAGTTGGGTATTCATAATGCCTGATTTCCTGTTATTTTTGCAAACAGTTCTTTGGGACATAAGATTGCTTTAGGCCTAAAGTAAAGCTTATTTTGCCCTGTTTTAACATTCCAAAGGTTTGCAGCATAAGATGTGCAAGGCAGTTCCTCTGGAATGGCAGCTTTAATTCCATTTTAAAGTGGCTCCTTTTATTTTTACACTGTATAGCTATAAATTAATTTAGCTGAGGATCCCTAGATTTCAGCAACATTTAGCAGAAAGCCCCACCCCTTCATATATAAGATGCTGCTTCTCTTGCTAACCGTGTGCTCCCTTTGGGCCATGTTGGGAGCAGGACAGATGCATGGCTCTCATGACCTAGCCATCTATGTTGCTCCAGGCAATTCCACAAGAATTAGCCTTGCTCTCCTACATCTGAGTTGAGGGAGGCACCATGCATTGGGCTGCCAGACTGAAGCCTGAGGTGGCAGTGGGAAGGGGAGGAGGTGGCTTGGGCAAGAGAGTTGATGAAGTGAGCAGGAGGTGAGAAAACCTTGAGCATGCTGATAGCCAGAGTACTGTCTGTGCAGCACTTGGGAAAAGGGCTATTTCATGAGAAAATAGAGAATGTCAGTCTTAGACTCCTAAAAAGGAAAAAGATGGGGCTAGAGAAGCAATAAACCACAAAGTAAGTATACTTAAAAAATATGTTGGATTCCCTTCTCTGGGATGAGATCCAAGAGAGTGAGGAAGAGAATATGTGTTTTGAGTAGGGATGGGGAGCCATGTCTGTGTGGAAGGCAAAGGGAGAGGTCAGATGACCTCTGCAGATGGATCCTAGTGGTTTCTGCCTGGACACACATATAATGTGCCCAAACCCACACCCTTCCTACCAGAATGTAATCTGAGAAAACATCTGGCTGCCTTGAGTCCAAGGTAATGGATGGCTTAGTGTGAAGTTGCGGTTGGCTCCTAGAAGCTGTGATCAGATGACCCGCACTTGTAGAGAGATCAGAGCCATTTATATTAAGCAAGCCCTGCAGCATCTCTTAAGATTTCTCGAAGATTTCTGGGGGTTGTGAACTTTACATTTCATTCCTAAGGCAATGACCTTGTGAAAATATGTTAAAGTCCTGCCGAGGTACAGTCACATCTGCCCAGATGTAATATGAAGCCTTCTGTGCTGAAGAAAAGGGAATTCACAATCTTAAAATCGAAAGGTTTATGTCATTAAAGTTTCTAACAGCCTAGAAGTACTTCTCAATAAAACTACATTTATGTGAATTGTATCCCCTGGAGTGGCTTTTATCTTTTAAAGTTAATATTTCAGGAGGCCAGTGAGTCTATAATCAACTCCAAAGCAGCTGGAGCATAGCAGACAGTCTGGGAGAAGTGAAAAGGACCATTGATGCAGAAACTCAATGATGCTTTCCAGATTGGGGCAAGAGCAGTTCAGGAGTCAGAGAGAGGGTGGTTGACTGGACTAAGCAGCCCTGCTGAGGGGGCACCTGTGGGCATGGATTCTGGGGGAAGATCCTGTGCATTATTCTGGGCCACTGACCCCCACCTTCTGTAGTATGTATGTGTGTATGTGTATAGTCTGGGGTAAAAGGGGTAAAAATTGAGTGTGTTGATCTCATGATGTAATAAAGTAGAGCCCTCTCCCAGCTCCTGTCACCACAAAACCCAGTCCTCATTGGAGGGGGAGGCTTCTGTTGGGCTCAGTCCACTACCACAGGGACCCAGCCACAGAGACCTGGAGCCTGGGTGGTTTACAGGCTCTTTCAGGACCAAAGGCCACTTTTTTCAACAAATAGCAGGGATCCCCTGCCCCTGAAATATAAGTGGAGTTATTCATTATTTGCCTCTTTAAATTCCGAGTTAATCTTACATTGATGTTAATGGTGATATTGACTTTTGGCTCCATTTCACAAGACTTCCTTTCAGGAGAGATTGAAAGGCATCCCGTTCTCAGGGCTGTAACTGTAGATACATTCTGAGAGTGAGCTGTACAGCTGTGACAGTTCTTATCTTCCCCTTTGTGATTTCTATATGCAATAAGGACATCTTTCCTCATCAAGAGGAGAGAGCTGGTTGTAAACTTTTTAGTGCAAATTTCCCCAAACAGTTAAAAATTAGCAATGCTAGTGCAAGCTTCTGCACCTCATTCTTTTCATGGCATGTCCCAGACTTGACATGATATGGGTAAAGTATCAGGAGCGCTGACATCTTTTCTGTATCTATCAGTGTGACATTCTAGCTTCACAGCAGTTATAGTACTAAAATAAAGCATTGGCTGGTATAAATTTCAGAATCTTTAATTGAGCCCTCAGCAAGACAAACATTTTGCTGGTAGCAGAAAATATGAGGAGGAAATTAATGTTAGATGTCTTCGACTAAGTATTTTGGTTAAGGATGTGTTTTGTTGTGTCACATACAAATGAGGAGTAGGTTTGTTTCATAAGAGTTTTAGAGGTAGTAAGCCCAGGGCCAGCACAGTGGCTCAGCAAGGCTTTCGGACACCTGGGCCCTTTCTGCTTTGCCTTCTTTAGTGGGTAGTTTTTTGACATTACGTTTGTTACCTCATGGTCACAAGATGGCTGCATCCTCTTCAAGATCCAGGCTAGAAGAATCAAGAATGAAAGGGTAAAAGATACAGGAAGGTTCTTTTTCCTTGAAAGGCCTCTTCTCCTGGCAGTGGCCCCTGGCTGCCTTTATCTCATTGACCACAGTGATGTCAATATACACTAGTTTGAAGTGAGGCTGGCAAATGAGTAACATACTTTCCTGCCTCCACACTAGAGGAAAGCAAGGATAAAGGTGATTGGGAATGTGTGTTGAATGTGCTAGCCAACAATATCTGCTACAGAGGGTCACAATAAAATATTACCAAATAGAACCAAGCAAGGCTAGCTAGCATTAGGCTCTACCAGCATCAGTTGTGTTTTCCCAAGTTTCTGCCAGGTGTTCTCCAGGTCATGGTCAGGACTGGTGGCTGGTCAGTTGAGCTACAGGAGTTGGGAAAAGAAAAGTTAGGATTGGCTAAGAAATCCATCCATGTGCAGAACCAATACCCTACAAGAAAAACTTGAAGTACTAATAATGACATGGAACAAGGGATGATCAAGTTTAATATCTCGAATTTGGGAAGAAAAGTTAAAGAGTGGTAATGTTGATAGAAAATTGATGTGTATCAAATCTTATTCCAGGTACTTTTGTGTGTTTTCCCACAATTATCTTTGAGCCAAAGACTGTTAATCATATCGAATAGTTATGGTAACTAATGAATACTTGAAGAAGGCACACAGTAAATGTGAGTGGATGATTTGAGCCCAGGTCTGCCTGACCAATTCCAGGACTCCACTTACTATCCCATGCTGCCTTAGGCACCCCAAGGCCCACAGGGACAACTCTTACTCTTCTTCCTTATGGTCTTGCCCAAACATCCATAGACTTCTGAGAATGGCATTTAGGAGGGGTACCCAAGCATGCTGAGTCCCAGTCCTACCAGTTATAACACTCATGTGGGGTTATGATTACCTCCAAGCACTGCTCTTCCACCAGAATCAGAGCCCCTTGAGGACAAGGACCATGTCCTGTTCACTGTTGTATCCCCAGTAACTGGCATATAGTAGGTACTCAGTAAATATTTGCTGGCTAAGGAACAATTGAAGGATTGTATTATTATACTACCAAGGTTTTATGAATGCCAGTGCTGCACCGTAATAGCCACTTGCATGTTTCTTAATTGGTCCGTGTAGGAAGGAAAATGTATCTCCATCTGATGGGATCAGAGAACAATTCATGGGGGAGCCAGTCAGCATTTAAGCCAGTCTTCATGAGAGGATTTTGAAACACTGAGGTGTGGGGAAGAGTGCTTTCAGTGGAGGAAATAGGGACCAGATTGCTGAGTTGAGAAAGTACACACCATTCAGGGAGAAGCCAGTTTTGAATAGAGAAAAATCACAGCTGAAGGGTAATAATAGGTATTAGAGAAAAGAGATTGTTGCCAAATATGATTGGGAAACATTGGGTTAAATAAACTAGGTTGTCCATTTGTTCATTATCGTTCTCAGAGCCTTTAATAGTGCCACTGTGACTCCAATCAGCATTTCTCAAACATTCGGCCTTGGGTCCCTTTTCTTGCAGAACATTTCATGGGAATCAGTTTTCCACAGAACACATTTTGAGAAATGCTGACCTAGCTCAGCCCCATATTTATAGACAAGGAAACAAAGGCCCAGAGAAGTGGCGTACTCAGAGCCACATAGCAGATCCTGGATTAGAATCTCTTTCAGGTCTCTTGACCTCCAGTATAATGCTCATTTGTAATGTGAAGACTGTGTGTATATAAAGGACAGCTTATTCATCCCAGGGAACTTTTATTTATATATTATTCAAACAACCTTGATGCTAAAATTTTCCTCTAGTGTTGTATATTGGTATTTTCATCACTTTGACTCTGAGCAGAGATGAGTGCTGCGGGTCACTGTCATGGTCTGTGCGGCCTCCAGAATCTTGGGAGGAAGGTTCATCTTAAATCAGTCCCAGGTTGTCTGGAGGGCAAAGAAAGGATGTTCTTCTGCATAGCCCTTTTTAGGCAGATACAGGGACTATAGCAGTTTACAATTTGTGCTTCTCTCCTCAGCTATTCCTTGTCCCCAACCCTTATACTTGGTGTATTAGGCAGAATGGCCTGCCAAAATATGTCTACATCTGAATCCCTGGAACCTGTGAACATGTTACCTTACATGGCAAAAAAACCTTTGCAGATGTAATCAAATTATAGACTCTAGAGATTATAATATATTGTCTGGGTAGGCCCAATCTAATCACATGAGCCCTTAAAAGCAGAGAACTTTCTCTGGCTGAAAGCAGGGCCAAGCAATGGAAGGGCTAATCTGACTGTAAAGATGATACGATGCTGTCTTTGAAGACGAAATGCAGGTGGCTTTAAGTTGCTCAGAAGAGACTCCCCTTTGACAGTCATCAAGGGAACAGGGACCTCAGTCCTCAGTCCTGTGACCACAGAGAATTGATTTCTGTCCCAAATCCAAGTGAACATGGAAGCAGAGTCTTCTCCAGAGTCTCCAATTAGAGCCTAGGCTATGAGACCCAGAGCCAAGGAACCAGTGCAGCCCACTGGACTTCTGGCCTATGGACTATGAGATAATAAATTTGTGTTGTTCTGAAGCTACTAAATTTATGGAGATTTATTTTTACAGCCTTAGAAAACCAGCACAGTTAGGTAAAATCGTTAACATATTCAAAGTAGAAGCCTAAAGGGCTTTGGGGGCTGAGTGTGAATGAGTTTTAGTGTTTTTTAAAAAACAGCTGGTTTGGGTCATTCACATCTCTCTGTCCCAGTCAGGAGGTCCTGTATCTTTACCCAAATTGAGGATGGTGGTCATGGGTGAAGGCTGCTAGAGACTCAAAGGACTCCCGGAAGTAGGGCCATCTCTCTGTTTTTACCACATTTATGTACTGTCCTGACAACGAAATCATAGAGTCCCTATCATAAATGGCCCAAAGGCCTCTGCAACTCAACTAATAATAGATATTAGTGGATGTATCACTTGAAAAGAAAGTGGCTGCTAATTTACTAATCCTGACAGGTCGAAGTGTTATTATTAAAGAAAATAGCACTAAGGACTCCTGCCGTTGAACAGCCCAGCTTTCCAAGGGAAGCCTTTAGCTTCTCAGCAGAGGGCATTTCCAGAAAGGGAGCCATTTGTCTAGGAGTCCAAAATCAACACCATTGTACTTGAGAAAGAATTTCAGCTTCCATAGTAGATAAACTGACTACCCTTTTTCTGAGTCTTGGTATACTTTTGTTTCTAAATGTAGAGTAAAGTGTTTGTACTCTTTTATTTTACTAAAATAAAAGGGAGACATGGAGAGGGGCTTGGCTTTGCTGGCCTGAAACCTTTCTTCTTTTTGTTCCCATTTTGTTTGATTTTCTGAACCTATTTAAAGTTGTAACACAATAGATCTAATTATTTAAAGCCATGGAAATTTTTGCACAGCATCTTATCTCTGATGAGATGCACTGTTACAAAATACTTTCATTTTTAAAAGGTCAGGATTAATTTTAAAGAAATTTGGAAATTCTGTATTGGGATTAAAGTACAGTTTAAAATCATGAAAGCTTCTTAGATTACTTAGAACAAAACATCTTTTTTTTTTTTTTTTTATTAAACTTGAGTGTATCTGCAGACTGTTTTATTCATGCTCTATTGTCATCTCTAATGCACTAGGAGATATCTTTCCCACAGCGTGATTCAATACAGGCACCCAAAAGGATGGTCTCAGATTTCATGTATCCCGGTAATTAGTGGAGTTTGAGCGGCTCAGTTTAACCGTTTGAAGGTCAATAATGCATGAATTTCTGGCAGACTGCCTAGCACAGAGTTCATAAACACACTTGTATAGGGACTAAACATTTTTATACTAAAGAAAGTTTTGTGTTTTGAATATGAAACAATGTTTAAGATTAGTTTTGCCTAGAATTTAGTTTTATGGCAAATTCATGTCTTAGTAGCATACAAAAAAGTTCTGGTGTGAATGCTTTACAAATTTCCAAGGACTCTTCCCTTTGTTTTGTATATTTGGTAGCCAGTCTCTTATGGACCTTAAAATAAAATGCAAGTATTCTGGATTAAAATGTCAGAATTTAGATTCCACGAGGAGACCCTCTCGGGATTTGTTTAGATGCCTTAAAATATGTTAAATGTAAATATTGCACTGCAGTTTACTTTTTCCCCTAAAGAGAAAGTTTTTATATCAAACTTTAATTTTTACCCTGAAATTTAACTGGAGGATTCAAATATCAAAATAAACACATTCAATTTTGATAAAGATGCCCTTACTTCAGGGGTTTTCACAGTGGACAAAGCAAACAGGATTGGGGCAAGGCAGACTGTAACTTGATTTTGGTTCTGCCTTTCTCACTTGGAGACCTGAGGTCCCATGTCTCCTTTGCATCTGGCTGTTTCCTCTAAAATGGTCATGATACCAAATCTCACCTTAAACTAATTGATAATGACATTCAAGATGTGGAGTGAAGATGTCTAACCCCAATATTGTTGCCCCTGCATCTGACCTTTACTCTAGGTACTAGGACTGATTACTGTCACTTCTATTGGCTTTGCTCTCCATACCCACCAACCCTGGGGAAAATAATCTTGGTGGACAAGCCACTATATTGACACCAGTGCTCCCAATTATGAGAATGAATAGTTTAGGCTTGCTTTACTGTTACTAAAGCTTCCAACTGATGCTCTATAACTGGCAGATAGGAGTCCAGCGTTCCTCGCTGAAGATTTCTCCAGTATCACAGTTTGAGGAGGGTCTGTCTGATCTACTCTAGCCTTCTCTGGGTCTGGTGAAAGACAGTCTTGCTGTGTCCATATTTGTTATGAATGTACCTCCTGCTGTTTTACACTGGGGCGTGAGTGTTCAAACTGTGTGAACTGGCCAGGAAACGACTCTTTCAGACTTTTTTTTTTTGCTGTTAGGAAACAGCTAGGATAGGGTATTCTGCCTTCCACGTGAGGCATATGGAGGCCTTTGTGTCCCGACATAGAGAAACCACTCCCCTTTCCTCAGAATTTTGGTGAGGTCTTTGATTGCACTGGATTATTGTTGAGCTATTGTCACCAACTTCAGGAGCAAGCAAGTTGTAGTTTTCCAGGGTTCTGCTTCTATTGGCCAAGGGCTTTTAGGCTACTGTCATTAGGCACCAGGGGGCAGGGATTGATTGCCTAGGGTTACATGAATTTGTTTCTGTCACACAGGAGGCTGATTCTAGTCACAGATTGAGATCCCAAGCTATAAGGAGCCTGCCCTGGACTTTATTGGATGTCATCAGTTTTAATAGTTAAGAGGTCCATATTTTCATTTTCTAATTGGGTATCTTTGTGCTGCATTCATTTAATTTGCCTTGCACTATTTTCCCTCCAGAGAGTAGACTTTTATTATAACTTGGAAATTTAAAAAATTTTTTATACCAACTAAATCCTTTGAAAGTACAGCAAGGTATGGATAAATTAACAAAAATGCCCTTTACAGAAAAGATGGTATCAAATGTAGTAGGCACAAATATATGTGATTCTGCTTTGTTGGTATTTTTGTGAAACCAGTCTTTCAGCCTAAACACTTCTCCCATTTCTGCAACACCCAAGAGTACAAGACTGTAAACAGAGAGAGCATTGTTGTTACTGTTTACTCTGACTCACAGTCTGCCCTAGCCTTCTGATCCTTGCTCCTTCTAAAGGGTCAGAGGTCTACAGCAGGCCTGGACCTAAGGATGCTCTTCAATTATCCATAGTAGTTGAGGATAAAGCCAAAGGGCTGGACTTCTCTTACTAAGAAAGCTGTAAGTGGGATCTTCTACACTGAAAGTTAATTTTTGTATTTTAGTCATTCCAAGAACATAAGAAATTCAGAATTAATGGAAACAAACTGTAGTGATAGCCTGAAAATGATTTCTGCATCTGTCACAGATGTTCCCATGTCAGAGTTTACTCTGCTTTTCTGTACAAAAAACTCTGGATGATTTATGCACCTAAAGGCGTATCTTAGCAATGGTTGTGAAGGAAATGTACTTAGAAACTTCTAGGCTTTGTCTAGAAAGGAGATTCAAAGTAGAGGTTAAATGCGACATAGCAAGTTCTCTAAAATGCAGCTGATATATAGTTGTACTAATGTTAAGGAGAAAAAAAATAATTTGTCTTTCTAATTGTTGTAGTAGATTTGTTTACTCTTTTAAAATACACATCTTGTGATCATTTTATAAGATACATAAATGTTGAGTCCCTATGTTGTACACCTGAAACTAGTATAATATTGTATGTCAGCTATAATTAAAAATAAATTTAAACTTTAAAAAATGAACAACACATTCCCCATGTATTTATAATCCATGGTAAGGATAATAAATACAGTTTCTAAGAGTGTCTGGATTTGGCAAGCAGTGTTAGGATTCTTTAAAAGTTGTTTGGGATTTTAAAAATGTAAGAAAAATGTTCTCTGTTTCTTATACATTTCTGCTTGTCAATAAAAGTAGTGCTTTCTGAAAAATCTACTTTTTAACTTTTAACTTGAAATAATTATAAATATACAAGAGGTTGCCAAGAAATGTACAGGAACATCTCCTGCACTCCTCTCCCTAACTCATGAAAAATCTATTTTGACTATTAGTTTCCCTATGAAAAGAAGAAATGAGCTTCAGGATTGAACTGGAAAATGGGCTGCTTCAGATCTAGCCCAAAGGCATAGTGGAGACCCCAATCCTGGACCCCAGTAACGCTTCCTTGTTTCATTTGCACAGAAACGGGCGATGCACTGTATTTCTATCCACTCAACTCTGCTCTTAATATATTCCCTCACTCTCCATCTCATGTTCAGAGTGACTAGGCTTAGGGTAGGGGTGAAGTGAGTCTCGAATGTGTATTGTGTGATTGAGCAAGAAGGCCTTAGGTTTTGCTCTCTACTCCAATACTCCAGCCCTTTCTAGAACAGGTGACTTTTCCCCCCGTCTTATTTGAATTAAGGACTTCTAGTCCACATGAAGTAGAGGCAGGTAGTCAATTTAAAATCACATATAAGAAAAAAGTCAGTGTTTTATGAGATGAAGATATATGAAAGTTTATTTTTCATATGTTTTAAGTAAGCACACAGAGTTATGTTAAAGAAGCATACAGATATTCAAATTGTACTTTAATTCTATGTTTTGTCTGGTTGAGGAGGGAGATAAAAGAGAAGTAAATCTCAGATGCCGAAGGAAAAAAAAAGACAAAGAGGAATGAAGGAGAGAGCTTATTGCCCTTAGTTCAGAGGTAGAATTTCTAGGAGGATTTTGAGTTTTAGATGAATTTTTGTCCCATTTGGACAGTTTCAGCACCATCTCTCATCACTGTCTTTTGAAATGATAATTGATTAGCCATTCATCCTAGTTTCTCAGAATGCAGTAGGTATCCTAGTGTCACCCAATGGGATAGCCACAAGCACACCAAGAAGAGATCCTTTCCTAGGCTGCTAAAGCAGAAATTCAGCTCTGTATTGTGACCTCCCAAGTCAAAAGTGCCTCAGCCTGACAAAGAAACTTAAGTAAACAAGGAAACAGACCAGTGTGAGGTATAACAGCAAACTGCTTATCAGTTTCCTTATGAAAGTCCTTTATCTTCATGCAGATACAATAAGTACTATGGGCCGTTTACCAGCTTTGGCTACAACCCTTCCTTCATTGCCAGTCTTCACCGCCTGCCTTCCACTTCAGCAGCCTGTGCAATGTGCAGGCTTCTTCACTGTCACTGGAAGAGTTAACTGCAGGATTTGTACAGCCAAGTTTTCTCAGTTCTTTGTCTTCCTTCTGGCTACACTTGATTCTCCCTGCAGCCCCCAAGCCTGTTTGTCGAATGGTTAGCTACTTGAACATTGCTATCATTAACATCCTCACCCTACCACTGCAAAGATCTGAGTACGAACTCAGATCTGCAGCATGGACATCACCTGGGAGGTTGTTAGAAATGCAGAATCACAGGCTTGGTCTGAGACCTTCTGAATCAGAATCTGCACATTAGCACAATCCCCTGATGATTCTCATATGTACATTAACGTTTTAGAAGCACTGTTGGCCTCTCTGGCTCTCATCCTTTTTTTTGCCACTTCACCTGCCAGAAACCACACTTAAATCTCCTTGAGACTCAGGTTCCTTTATAATCTTCATATATAGGTTTTTAAAATTTCCTAATATACTCCAAGAATAGCTCCTCAGACCCCCTTGCACACATCATCTCTTTATTCTCATTTTTTTACTCCTCCCATTCCTATTTGCTCTCTCTCTAACTTTCCAGAGATCAGATGATCTTCCTGTGCTATTTTTTTTCCTTCTATGCCTCAGTATATTTTCTGTCTTCTGCCACCTTCAGTTTTTTTCTCAAGTCTTAAATGAGGTATTATCTTCCTCATTTCTAGAGTAGTTCTTCTACCTGTATCCTTTATACATTTTACCTTTCCCCTTTGGGATCTTGCTGTCTTACTGGTCTTCTCTCTCCCAGTATCGTTTCTATCATTGCCACTAAGCCCTTCCTTTTGACATCCAAATGTATAGAGATCTTTTAAGAAAATCACCATATATTCACATTCACTTGATCCTGTTCCTTTCTGATTTGTGTTCTATTTCTCTTCTTTCATTGTGGTTTACAGTTGGCGTTGTTTTCCTCCCTTCATCCCGAGCATTTGACAATAGAGACATTTTTGGTTGCTGCACCTGTGGGGGATGCTGCTGGCATTAGTGGGTAGAGACCAAGGACACTACTATAAACTTCCTACAATACAGAAGACAGACCTGCACAACAACTAATTATCTGGCTAGGGTGACCAGCCATCCCTGTTTGCCTTTGACTTCCTCAGGTATAGCACTGAAAATCCTGTATCCCAGGAAACCCCTCAGTTCTGGGTGTACTATAATGCTTGGTCACCCTATATCTGGCCCAAAATGTTAAAAGTGCTGAAGCTGAGAAACCCTGCCCCTTCAAACCTATATATGAAGATTATAAGAAGGAAGATCCATTAACTTTTTTACTCACCAGCTTCCTTCCCTTGATCCTGAATTTGTGTTCTTTTCTATGGAAACAGTTCTCTTGAAAGTCCCCATTGGTCATCTTTCAATCAAGAAATCCAATGGTCCTTTCTCTTCCTCTTCAACCATTTTGATCTCTTTCAAGCATTTGATGCTGTTGCTTTGCTATTCACTTTGAAGTGTTTTTTTCTTCTTATATTCTTGATTCTCTCCCTTCTACCCTCATTACTATGCTTTATCTCTTTCATGGTGTCCTATTTCTACTCTCTTAAATGTAGGTAGTCCCTTAGTTAAGTGTTCTTTGGCTCTTTTCTTTACTCTCATGTTAAATAATTGATTACAGTCTTTGGCTTCAAATCTTATCTCTATTAGTTGATTCCTAAACCTCTTTCCTGAGTCCCAGTCTTTTATTTCCAATTAATTGAGGGGTTCCCTTGGATGTCCAGCAGATCTGAAACTTAACCTGAGTAATGGCAGGTTAAGAAGAACATTCATAAGTTGGCAAAGAGGAAAGACCGTATGGTTTAACTTATATTTCCAGCCCTATCTTCCACTTTGTTCTGAAATACTCCTTAAACTCTCTCTAACCGGGATAACTCTATCCATTCTTTTACATACCTTGTGTTTTCCTCTTTCCATCGTTTTGCTCATGTCTTCTTGCTAATTGGAAAACACTTCTGCCCTTTTCTTTTTCAAATCTTCCTAATTCCAATTAGGATAGTGTGGAATGATGAAAATATTGTAATAGGTGTCAGAAGGCCTATTTCTGTTACTTTACTTGCTTTTAGACCTTGGGACAATTACTTGAGCTTTCTATGGCTATATTTAAATAAAGAAATAATAATCTCATTCGTGCCTGTCTCGGATAGCTGATATGAAAAAAATGCTTTGAAATATGTGAATTATTATTGAACTCTGATAGCAGTTTGTGCCTTTCATATGGAAACTTTTTCTTGTGGTGACAAATACTACAAGCTTCTTAGAAGTAGGGACTATAATGTAAATCCTTTTCTTCTACAGTCTCTTATTGTGTTTGTCATGTTAAAAGAGTCTGAGTAAAGACTGATGAAAAAATAGCAGTTTCACCTGCTATTCAGTCTTTATAACTATTCTTGATTCTCTAATTCCAAGTATTTTACACTATATCAAATTTATCACCTTTCCTTTTTTTTTTTTTTTTAATTTCCAATTCCAATTTAGGTGATGTCTTTCCAGTGCAAATGAATCCAATAGCCCAAGCTCAGTTTATACCTTTGGCCGAAGTTCTTTGCTGTGCTATATCCGATATGAATGCTGCTCAGATTGTAGTAACACAGGAATCACTATTGGAGCATTTGATGAAACATTACCCAGGTAGAGTAACAAGTTTTTCTCTGTTAGTTCATTGCATGTGTTTGTTTTCTATTTATAAATCATCTTAAACACAGATAAACTGGGCGATATCCAATTTTTTTCTATTATAGAACCTTATATTAGAGCCCTGCCAAGAAAAGGCCTACATCAGCAAATTTGATAAGGGTATTTTTTTTACTTTCCAATTAACTTTTTCAAAAATAACACTCATGGCAATAAATAAATGAGACTCTGTAGAAAGGAGTACAAAGCAAAAAAGGAAAAGTTTATCTTCTCCCCTCACCTCTTTGTATTGTTTATAATAGTTTCTTATGTATACATTCATAAATTGTGCTTGAGGATATGTATCCTTTTTAATATAACAAATTGGATCATTCTATAATTCCCTTTGTGCTTTTTTTTTAACTTAAAAACATTTCGTAGATATTTACGTATCAGCATATATTGATCTATCTCATTATTTGCATAGCTGCATGATATTACAATGTGTGAAAGTAGGAGAATATTTTTTTAATTTTTCTCATTATAAAATGAATATGCTTATTATAGAAAAATCCAGGAAATTTAGAAAAGTAACCACTTACAGTATCGCCACTCAAGGGAAATCAGATGGCAACATATTGATGTATTTTCTTCCAATGCTATACAAACATTTTGAACATTGTTTTTATGATATAATTTTGAACCCTGCTATTTGGGAAAGGGAATTTCTTTTAAAATTCTTACTTTCCCAGTTTGGAAAACCACCGTAATCCAGATTTTAGGTAGTTTGCCCTCACCCAAGCACACACTGGTTTTCATTTTCTCTTTAGATTCTTATTGAGATTTAAGCTATGAGATTGGTTTTCAAATTCTCCCATGTTTGCTCTCAAAAATACTTTCCTTAGGCAAAATTTAAATTTATAATGGAGTTGCGTAACTAATGTTTGTATTTGAATGAACTCAGATTATTTCTCTCTACTGAACTATTAGCCTAGCCATATGTCTTTGTGTGGACCAAATTATATTCCTGTTATTCAGTTAAATTATGATCATCATTAATGCTCTGGCATTTTAATTACATATATTATAATTAACTCTGGGTTGATCAAGCAAATGTGTGGTCATTTCTGAATTACTGATTTCACTCATTAAAATGTTTCTCATTCAAAATACCACTGTAATATGCTTGTTTGTTTTAGGCATTGCAATTCCACCTCAGGATATTCTCTATACCACTTTGGGAACTCTGATTAAAGAAAGAAAGATTTATCACACTGGAGAAGGATATTTCATAGTTACTCCTCAGACTTACTTCATCACAAATACAACCCCCAAAGGCAGTAAGAGAGTCCGAGCAGATGAAAGTCGTGCAGCGCCAACTTGCATCACGTATCTGGTGAGCATGGAGAGCTGTGCAGAGTTAGCCAAAGAAAATGCTGCCCCTGTTTCCCATTGTCAGTCTTGCCAGTGTTTCCCTGATGCGTGCACTCAGGATCTACAGGAGCCACCAGCTGCTGCAGAATTGACTAGAAAAGGCCAGAAAGGCCTTGGGGAATCCAAATTTTTGATACAGAATCGAGCAGCTTCAGTGTCTGAGGAGAATCACATCTTGGAGAGCACCAAACCTTCGCCATGCACAAAAAACAGAGATAAAGGCAAGAAGTTTGGCTTTAGCCTGTTCTGGCGCAGTATATCCAGAAAGGAGAAGACCAGAACAGAGCACAGCAGTTTCTCTGCCCAGTTCCCACCAGAAGAGTGGCCTGTCCGAGATGAAGATAACTTGGACAATATCCCTCGAGACGTTGAACATGAGATAATCAAACGAATTAATCCCATTCTGACTGTTGACAACTTAATCAAACATACCGTCTTAATGCAAAAATATGAAGAAAAGAAAAATTATAATAGCCAGGGCACTTCCACTGATATGCTGACAGTCAGGCATAAATATCCTTTAAAAAAGGGAGTTAAGAAAAGGCATGGTCGTTGTGCAAAGCCTCGAAGGCGGGGACATTCTCATAGGGATAGACACAAAGCCAGGAGTCAGGGAAGTGAGCCTCAGGCAGGAAGCATTACACTGGAGAAATACCCCAAGCTCCCTGCTACACAGCCCATCCCCAGAATTAAAAATCCAAATAAAGCAGTAGTTCAGAAACCACACGATGAGAACCCATTAGAGCTAGGTTTGATTTACAAAAAGCAAATCAGTAATCCTTTCCAGGGTTTATCTCACCGTGGGAACCCAATTACCAGAGAGCACAATACCCAGAAGACCATTGATCTGAAACCTAGTCAGATTGGACCAAAGGGAAAGCCTTTCCAAAGGTCAAGGTCTTTGGATTCCTCACGAATCTTTGAGAGGGAAGATGAGCAGCCATTTGCTGGACAATGTAAGGATAAACTGAGGGCAGAATCCATTTATATGGCTAACTCTACTGTCAAGCCTATCAGTGACTTTAGAGATCACCTCTTAAATTACTCTCAATATAGTGTTTCGCAAAATGATAGTAAATGCTGTTCCTTTAGGGAAAGCATGTTGACATATGATGTGTATGGTGGAGAAAACGAGGTAATCCCTGAAGTCTTGAGGAAAAGTTATTCTCACTTTGACACATTAGGGGAGGCAAAAGAAACACAGCATGTCCTGCCATCACTGGGTTCCTCTTCTGTAGACCAAGCATCCTCTGCTTATAGATTAGTTGACAAAACAATACACCAGTTTCAAAATCTTAGTCTTTTGAATTATCCAGTTGGTGCAAACCTTTTGAGACAAGACAGAGACTCAGAGGAAACACCCATGAGAAAGGCTTTTGTCCAGGAAGCGGAGACTTTGAGTCTAGAAAATGAAGTGCTTTCTGATGATGGCCAAACTTTGTATCAGAATAAAGTGGAAAATGATGATGGTGCCTGCAGTTCATTATATCTAGATGAGGATGACTTTTCTGAGAATGATGATTTATGTCAGATGCTGCCTAGCCACATTCAGTGTTCCTTTATAGGGAGAAGCGAGTGGAATCATTTAGGAAAACAAAAGGTGACTGAAAGATCTCTGACTGAGTACAACAGCAAAGTACATAGATTTGAGCCTCAGGTGCTTAAAGGAAATGAAGGTTACAAACCCTCTGGGTTCCTCACTAACTTAGGTGAAAGCCAGAAACCTAATCTCTCTGCTGAAAGCTGTGGCCCCAATTCAGGAATCCGGTCTGGTTTGAACTGTGAAGAGGAACCCTGTGTCACTGAATGTGTGCAGTCCTCGGCATCTGTAGATGGAAGTATATTTGATTACTATAGCACAAGGAAAGCCAATTCTGAGGCTGAAACCCCACAAGGCTCTTTTGGTGACGCAGGAAAGAAACCAGCCAGCTGGAGTCAGAGTGCTCAGAATCAGGAAATGAGAAAACAATTTACACAAAAGTTAGAACTTTTCAACTCTTCACATATGCCAGTGGTGGCTCAGGATATCCAACATGAACACAGTCACTTGGAAGGAACAGAAAATCATAGTATGGCAGGAGATAGTGGAATAGATTCTCCACGGTAAGTGCACATAAAAGCATTTGATTAGTCTGTATCTCATGGGAATTATTAAAGTTAAGAGCACATTGAGTTACTTAGTGGGAGACTCCTGAATAAACTTTTTTTAATGATACAATTCTGCCACCCTTTACTGAATAAATTGTGTAAAGTTACAATGAAATTTCTTGTGTAATAGGATAGAGTTCATTTTTAATGTGAGCCAAATTTGACTGTTCTACTACTACTAAATCTTGAATTATTTCTAAAAATAGGAACTGCTAAAAACCAAGCATTTCCTGAACTTAGGGTTGGAAGTTTTCACTTGTATTCCTAGTTCTGCATAGGTTGAGAAAGAGATGCTGCTACTTTCCACTAGTATTTTCCAGGCTAATTTGTTTAAATAACATTGTTCAGATTATAAAAATAATATGGTCATAATAGAACATTTGAGAAGTACTGAAACTGAAAAGTATTTCTAAAAAATATAATCACCCAGTCTACGGCCATGCCACCCTGAACAAGTCCAATCCCATCTGATCTCGGAAGCTAAGCAGGGTTGGGCCTGGTTAGTACTTGGATGGGAGACCACCTAA
>NW_006438113.1:14574991-14623467 GCF_000325575.1 Pteropus alecto | reverse complement strand
TAAAAAAAAAAAGAAAAAATTATATAGATGTGTGTGTGTGTGTGCGCGCGCGTGTGTCTGTGTATTATAGTCACCCTATTTAGATATTTTTAAAAATCCTTTTGTATTTATTTGGTATATTTATAATACTTTAGGCTGAACATACTGATCTAAATATTTTTATCTATTGAAATCATATTGTAGTTGCTATTTTGCATGTTGCTTTTTTCAGCTATAAAATTTAGCATATATATTTATTAGATTTTTTTTATTATATAAAATTATTGTGTACCTCTTTTTGAAAAGTAATACAAGAATGTAAAAAGTAAAACGAAGTTTTCATTCTCCAACCTTTCCCACTCTCATTCCATAGAGGTGACCTAGACACTGTGGACAATTTGGAATATAGTCTTTCAGACATTTTTTTTGTGCATTTATAAATATATTTTGACAACAAATCATATAGAGCTGTGGCTTTTTTCACCTACCATATCATGGATATCCTGCAATCAATACATACAGACCCAACTCATTCTTTTTAATAGTTGTTTAGTATTCCATTATGTGGACCTTATTATTTATCAAACCATTATTTTCCTTCCTTTGTCATTTAGATTATTCCCATTTTTGTCTATAATAAATATCCAGTGATTGTTTTTACATATAAATATTTGCAGACATTTCTGATAATTTATAATTTAGGCTAACTACTCAGAAGTCTGTTTTTAGAATACCTTTCTTCATTCAGGAACAGATCTTCTCTGCTTGAAACAATAGTTTGATTCATATTAAGTCTTTAAAGTATCAAAGCACGTTGTCTCCAAAGTAAATAATGGTGGTGTAAATCAATAAGCTGGGGGTTGCCTTTCTCTCTCTCTGGAAAAAGCAAAACAAAAACAAACCCAAAACAGATAAGGGAAATTATTTCTTGACATGCAATTGAGAATTTAAATGAGCAAAATCTTGAGAAATTTGATTTCTTATAAATCGCTTATGATTTTCTTGACTTGTAACTAATATCATTAATTCCAGTTTAGGGGAAAAAAAGTGCAGCTCGCTGCCAGTGTTCATTTGGCATCACATGTAGAAATGCTACATTTTCTAGGATTTGACGTTTTTAGGAATCAAACTACTAAAAACAATGCTATAAATAGAATGATGTCATTTGTTTCCAAAGACTATCAGTATATACTAGAGTGATGCAAAAATAATAAAAGGAAGATATTTTATGACAAACTTTGGGGATAAGGTTAGGACTGTAATCTGCGAGTTATCTTGGGATAAATGCTGCAGGTGCCACCAGCAAGTATTCTTGGGGCAAATGGGAAAAGGATTAAAGACTTGTAGAGGAAGAGGGAGGGAAGATAGCATTTGAACATCAACTATGTGCCATATTGTTAATATAAAGATTAAGGGGCTAGAAATGAACAAGATGTTGCTACTTGTAGGAAGCTTGCAATTTAGTTGAGACCAACAGACAAATTGGACTCAAGAACAAAGCATAAACTCTTTATAACTGCCAAAAGATGTGGAATTAAGAGTGCTGGGTGGGCTATGTTGTGTGGGGGAAGACTTATTGGAGGACACATTTATGAGACATATCCTAATGTAATGAATATGTGATGGAGAAGAAGCAATGTGGAAAAGGGGGAATGTCAAAAGCAAAATGCCCAAACAGTAATGTGACTTGGCTGAAGCAAGGCAGATAGATGTATTCGATAAGGGACTAACATAGCTTACAGCTCTTAGGAAAGGAACATTGTCAATATGAAAAATATTGTAGTTGGTATGACTTCTCAAAAAAGAAATAAATTACACAAGATGATATTGGTCACTTCAGTTGTGTGGAAGAGTTTTACAGTGACTTTTTTTCTAACTAGAAAATATTTGATACTGGATCTGAGAACAGATGTTCAGAAAATGTGAACTTTATATTGTGCTATTGTGAAGCATTTAAAATGTAAAGAGCACTTTAGATTTTTAAAGGTCGACGTATTTGATAAATGCATCTTAGTGTTAGTAAATGTTATATTGCTTCAAAGAAATGAAAGGTGGTATAATGCCTTGATTAGAAATCCAGGCCCCTTTTGAAGGTAATAATTCTGTTATTTTTAATATCTTTAGGACACAGAGTCTTGCATCCAATAATTCAGTCATTCTGGATGAACTAAAAAGAAGACAGAATTTTCTACAGAATTTTGAAGGCACAAAGAGCAATCAAACACTTACATCTAATTCCTTACTACAGCTAAATCCAGTCATAAATGTTTAATTCTTATATTTCTTTTGGGAACTTTTGGTAAAAATGTACAATATCATATAGGATGTTTTAATCAACTGAGTATATAAGAATTCTCTAAAGCCAAACATGCTATTAATCTCATTACTTATTTTGTTCTAGTTACTGGCTTTTTTCCTTTTTTGACATTTTAAAGCTTTTTTAAAGCTTATTTTACTATGAATTTATTGGGACTATATAGATTGTTTGCAGTAAGAAAAAAAAAAACATGGAAATCATGGTCCTCTTCCAATTGAATATAATTAGCTTGCATTTTCAGACATTACCTTCTCAAATATGTAGGATGTTAATTTACTACCCAGCAGTGAATTTCTCTACTCGCATTAATACTGAGTTATTATAAGTGGATCTCACTAGATTTCAACACAAAAATTCAGAAAATAGTGTTTTAGGGTTACATAGATACTTTGTTTACAACTGAAGTCTTTTACCATTATCAGAAAAAAATATATGTCGATGTGTTGGGTGCTCTGCAACAAGAATTCCTTCCATCCAGTCACTGATGTCAAGGATCTTCTCTGCAACCAGCTTGAACATGAAATAATGGCTCTACATTGTCACTGACTGGCAATGTCTAAAATACCTGTGACAGTAGGCTCTGGCTCAACTGTTTCTCTGGTGCCTCCCCACATTTGAAGCTCTCTCTATAGCATGGCTGTGAGAAGTCAGGATGTTCTCAGATGGCACAGAGATAAAAGAAGAATGGCTGGAAATGGCTTATCAGTGAAGTAAAGGGAGGTTCTGAATTAGAGATCTAGAGAAGAGAAACCATTTGATCCATTTCCATTCATGATAAGACCCTTCATGGCTTTGCCAGAATTTTTATGGTAGGCCTTTTTAGACCAAGTAGTGGAATAATCAAGACAGGTTTTAGGTAGATGCTAATGCTGACTTATGGTTGAAGGGATGTTTCTTCTAAGAGGTTTCTAAGGATTGTCAAGGCCTTAGATCTCAATGATGATTGAATCATTGGAGAGTGTCTCTTTCCAGCTCTCACTGTTCTGCTGACAGTGACCGCCAGATGAAGCTCAGCACAGTGGAGAGCTTGCCTCCAGGCCCTGTGGGAGTGCAGAGGAGAGGAGATCAGATAAGATCAGTTCTGACTATGGTTTTCATTGGCCTTGACCAACCTATTATGGCATTCCAAAATGATTAGCTCTGTTCACAAGGGCATTCAAAACTGGACAAAGTACCGAAAAGGGTAATCTGGGGAGAAACACCTTTTGGGGGAGGCATTGCTTTAGGTGATCTTATAGCTTCGAATTAGCATCAGCGAATCAAAGTTACAAGAAAGATTTCAGTATGAAGAATGTTGCATTAGTCAAACCTATCTGTAGATGAAATAGCTTTGTAAACAAATGAATTTCCCATTATTTAGGGCATTCAAGCAGAGGCTTGGTGATCCCTTGACTACTATGTTGCAGAGGTATTTCCAGTACTTAGTTTTATCAGGATGGCTGAAATATAGACGATTTTGAAGATTCCTTCCAATGGTACTGTTTTGTGCTTATAAGATTCAGTGAGTGTTACCTGTCAAATACATCTCAAAAAAAAAAAAAAAAAAGATTCAGTGAGGATCTTGCAAAATACTGGATTGACATAAGATTCCTGAGCATTGCGTCTAGTTCTCTATTTCTGCACCTATCCCTGCCAATCCTTGGAAGGAGGAGCACTAGCAACTCTGTTCTGTCTTCGAATTTGGACCCGGACAAGTTTCTTAGCAGAAAGGAATCCAAAGTCTTGTGGCTCTAGCCATATCTAGGGACCAATGAAAGCCATCTAATTTTGCTACTGGATGCATTATGACATTCTCTAAATGTATTAAGGTGGAGCCTATTATGAAACCAATAAACTTCCGTTCTAAATAAAACATGACTACAGAAATTAAAGATGGGTATTGTTCTTTGGGAGGTTATTCTCTAAAATAGGTGACTTGCATTTTCCTCCAGTATTTTTTGTGTGTGGAAATTTTAGTTCTTTATTTTTCTTCCCAATGGTAGTCTATTCTCTAATGAGAAAACTCCTAAGCATGATGACCAGAGCTTAGGAGAAAAACAAGTTTGAATCCCAGTTCCAATCCTTAGTAGCTGTGTAATGGAGAAAGTTATCAAACTTCTCTGATTCAGTTTTCTCATCTGTAAAAGGAAGATAGTAATGATACCTTACATATTGTTACAAGATTTGAGGATAATCTATCGAAATGCCCAATGCAGCAGGCCCCTAATATTGTTATGTGTGTTTTTATATATTCACAAAACTTGTCTGATAGGTAAATACGTGGCCTACTATACAGGTCCCCTGTTTTTTGCCAGGTTTTCTGGAGCTCTTCCATTTAGAGATTCAATCCTTTAGGTGAAGATTAGAGAAAGTATCATCAAAATCTAGATATGCCTGGGGAAGGTATTATTTCTTTGGCTAACAAATTTTCAGCTAATATTGTATGCTATCAATAGGAACAAAATATGCAAAGCATGGGCTTATTGTAGACATTTATACTGTGAGACTCTGATCACCCTCTCATCTGGGATCTCAAACCCCTAGGAATCCTCAGAGAGTAGCTGGCTTCTGTGAGCTATTTTCAATATATTGAAAATCCTAATAGAAATTCCTCTGCTTTGCTCCTTGCTAACTAAAACTTTTCTTTGCCAGTGGCTGAAATTACACCACCTCAGTAATGCAAAACTATCACATGCTGGTGTGACATTGTAAAACTGTATTTGTATCTTATTTATAGATTAGAAGAATGATTTTGAATCAATTATTAATAAATGCAGTTTAGCAGACAAAATGTTTCAAATGTCAGATCCATGACATAAAAACAGTAGAAAGAGCTGTAGTAGTGAAAAGCTTGGGAACCACTACTTTTTGAGAACCCATTCTATACCTAACCTGAGAAGGCTTTTGGGGAATGGGGAAGGCAGACCAGTGCCTAAAGGAGTGGGAAAGAGAGACATGAAAGTCATGAAATAAGAATGGGGGTATCAGAAACTACTTTGCTGGCCTCTAACAAATCCCATTTAAAACCTTAGTAACATTCCTTATAGCAGTAACAAACTTCCATTTCTTGGGTAATGGTGCCCTCTTCTGGGGTAACGTGACTATACTCTTCCACCACTTGATTCAAAACGTCTATAAAGTAATTGACTAAAGAAACAGACCTCTCTCCAGAGTATACAAATTTAAAAAGCTTTTCAACTAGTTTCAGTTAGGAGGTAGATACATAGGTATACATGTGCTAAATATGTTCAAAGCTGTCTCCAGTGTTTTCAAAACCTGCCAAATACCTCAAGCTAAACTTAGAAATGCGTCATTTCTGTAGTACTGTTGTATCATCTGATCCTCCCAAAATTCCCTGCACTATCAATGCATTTTTGTCCTCATTACTAATGAAGAACAACTTTTAAGTTGGGTTGGCCACGGTCATGTGGCTAACAATGGCAGAAACATGCCTCCTGTTCCCTCTTTCATTTTTCCCTTCTACCCTGAACACTCATTCTCTGACTCCAATGTCTCTTGATCAATTTATAATCACCCCTTAAACTATTTCAATGTTATAAGTCTTGAGCTAAAAAGTTTACTTCATCTCTTTGCTCTTCACAACATATTAACATTTGTTCCTGTTGTCCCAGTTTTGTGTGTGTGACATACTTAACCATATCCACTCTGTGTTCCTATACACATTATGCCCTGTTGTAGGACTATGAACTTTTAAGATGGTAGAATTGGGGATGGGTGTGAGGGAGTAGGACAAAATGATTTAGAAAAAAAGCACAGATCCAGAGATGCATTTTCTCACAATTATTAGTTGAACATTCCTTTTGTTCATAGTATTGAAGGCTATGTTTACAGAAACATAGTCTTTCACTTTAGACCAATCCATAATTATGCAGAAGGCCTATGGCAAGATTTAACATTTGTGGTTTCAGCAATCCCTAAACTCCATGACATGTAGCAATTTGTAATTTTGCTAAGAAACAAGTTTGATGTTCAGGTTACAAGGCTCGTGTGCTAGACTTCCTCAAGTGGTTTGCGAAGTGCCCCCGCATCTACATCTCAGCTTGGTTTCTTGTTCCCCAGTTAAGGGTAGCTGGATTGAAGAGATTATGAAGAGAAAAATGGCTCTGTAAAGAAAGCCAACCAGCTAACACAGGTGAAATTAGAAAAGGTATATGCTAGGAATTAACGCTTAGTATTGTCAAAAGGTTTTCAGTTTTGTATAAAGTTAATTCAGAGGCAGTTAATCCCCATCGGTAAAATAAAATCCGTTTGTTCACTGCAAATACATGTCAAAGATATCAAGGCTTGTTTTCTCTCTAGGTTTCTCCAGGTTTTTCCTACTAGTGTCCAGGTTTTTCAGGCTGCTGTCGCAGAGAAGGCACTGATCTCGGATTTAGATTAGTTCTCTAGTCCTGACTGTGCCACTGTGTGACTTGAGACCAGTAAATCCTTTCTTGGGGTTTAGTTTCCTCTATGTCAAATGGGGAGTGTAGGAAGGACCTAAAATGAAGCCAGGACCAACCTCATGACTAAAACCTAAGACTTGAGGGACGAATATCCAGTTCTCGCCTTCACTCCAAGTCCACATTGCTCACTCCAGACCCCTATTAAGCCCTTTGCCAACAACGTCGACCCTCCGATCTCGCGCGAAGTCGTTAGACGTTAACGCCTCACCCCGCAGTGGGCGGGGCCGAGGCCCGCCGTTTCCGGCGACGAATGGCGGGGCGGCGCGTGGCACTCCCCACCCACCGCGCACGGGCCGGTGAATGTGCCAGTCTGTCGCGCGTGCGCGCGGGCCCCTCTCCACCGCCGTTGAGGGGCTTCCTAGCACCAGCACTGCATGCTGGGGAGCCTCGAAGCGTCTCCAAGGTGAAATGTTCTGAGTGGCGAAAGGGGAAAGAGAGGAATCCCTCCCACAAACCCCTATTTTATGCTAATAAACTCGCGCATCCTTTGTGGCGATTGGCCAGGGTTTTAGTTGTAGCAGCCAATCACTTTGGAACAAGAGTGGGCGAATCGAGACCTCTCACACTCATTGGCTAGAGATTGAGTCGCAAGGAGAGAGTTTAAATCGAGAATATCCGGGATTACTTTCCCTGGCCGGGCGGTGCGTGTCCCGGAAGTGACGCACGGCTTTGGCCCAGCGGCTGCCCTGCCCCCGTTTCCTTTCACGCTGTCGCTCTCCGTAGGTGCTTGTGGCCGCTGTATCCAGAGGGAGGCGGCGGCGACGAATGATGCCTGGGAAACTCCTCTGGGGGGACATTATGGAGCTGGAGGCACCCTTGGAGGAGACCGAGAGCCAGAAGAAGGAGAGGCAAAAGGTGCGCTGAAGATGGGCCGCGCCTCCTTTTGGGCTGCGCTGGCTTGGGTGGGGAGGGGAGCTGTTCCTGATGGCCTGTCACAACCGGGCCGGAGCATCCGAGGGCCTCTCCTCGCACAGCCATTGCCCATTCCTACCTTCACACCTCCAACTTGGAGAAAGGCAGCACTGGGCTTTGGCCCGGCCTCCGTGGTCCCTCAGTCTTCCCCGTCGGCGCCTGCGAGATGGGACTCCATCGACGCGGAGTGTGTTCTTTCTCTCCTCTTCTTCCTAAAGCAGCGAGACCTGCTATTTGCTTCCTGTTGGCCGTCCCCAAACAGTGATTAGGAAAACTGATGGCTTTGAATATGTTACTTGTCCGTCACCCTGACCTGTATGCGAGAATCTTGGGGAGAGCGATTTTAGGTTTACAAACTTCGATAACTAGGCTTTAGAAGCTTAAGGAAAAGTGTCAGAGCCACCGTTGCCAGGGTCCGGCTATAGTGGAAATCGTGTGTGTTGTATTAATAGCCTTTACTCTTAGTATTTACATTTAATCCGCAAGTATTTATGGAGTTTAATATGTGCCAGACTCTTTGCTGGGCACCAAAGAGTTTAAACAATTTCCTGCCCTCAAGAAGCCTGTAGAGTTGTAGAGACTTCCCACCCCACGCCTCCAAAGAAAGAAACCTGGAGAAAACAGCTGAGGATGGTAAGGAAGTGTTATTCCAAGCCTGATGTTTGACAAAGAATGAAAATATTTTGTATAGTCCCAGAGAGCAGAACCTGCCCTCATCACCAAGGTAAACTTGCCATTCCAGCCAAACAATTATTAACCATTTTAACCATTTTAAAGTGTACAGTTTTGCAGCATTACGTACATTCACATTGTTCTGTAGCCACCAGCACCATTCATCTTAACTTTATCCTTCCGAACTGAAACTCTGTGCGCATTAGGCACCAACCTCTCCATTGCCCCCTCTCCTCAGCCCCAGGCAACCACCATTCTGCTTTCTGTATGAATTTGATTACTCTCTAGATACCTCACATAAGTGAAATCATCTGGTAGTTATTTTAATTTTGCCTCCTCCTGAAATACTTGTTTTTCCTTTTGCATTCAAATTCTATCCATCTGTTAAGGTCTAGAGTTCTAACCAGTGTACATATAACATTCCCCTTCAGAGTTTTGTTCCAGTGCTATCTTTATCATTCGATTGGCATTTATTAAGCCCTTCCTTGTAAAGTTAGCTCATTTTTCCTATGTATCTTTCCTAGTATTTCTCAAAGATTCTTGAGGGAAATGACCATATATTTGTCTATCAATACATTTCACTATATTCTTGTAAATTGGTGGCTTTCACATTGTAGACTCTCCAGAAGACTTGTTGATTTTCCTTTATGAAAGATAACTACTAATCTGGAAAGAGATTGGAATACTAATAGAAATAGAGCCTTTGAATAGTGATCTGGCATTGAGATGAAGATAACTTTGGTTTTGGATATGTTGAAATATGAAGCTGAGCCTTAGGTTCTCAGAACTGGAATGCAAGTGAGGAAGGAAGCCTGGCAATGTATGTTGAAGCTGTGAAAATGGTATGAAAATGTGCATAGAAAACAGACTTAAGGAGCATTGACAAAAGAGGAGGAAAAGGAACCATTGAAGGTAGAGGTAAGAAGATAAGGAGAGAATATAGAGTGTCATGGGAGCCAACGAAGTGGAAAGTCAAGCACTGTGCATCTGATGTGGAACAATATATTTCATCACCTTATGATATTGCTGGGCTTGGACCTTGAGGTCTCACTTTACCTTGCTTCATCTCTACGAAGTGCAGGGCCCAGGAGCAATTCAAACCCCAAAGCTGGCTCTATATAAATGACCTTGTTTTTCTATTGACCCTATTGATTTGGAGAGATGTTGGTTATTTCAGTTAACTAAAGAATAAATGATGTAACATATCACTGTATAACTTATGTTAATATGTTAAAGCTCTACTGTTTACAAAGCATTTTCACATACCTTATTTTTCTTGCAATTCCTATTTTATGGATGAGAAAATTGTATGTGAGAGTACTCTGTAAAAATTGTGTAAATCATGATGAAATTTTTGGTGATGGTAGTTTTTATTATCACTAATCACTCTAATTTATTTTGAACATTTGACCACGTATTTCCAAATTATTTCTTGCTGTCTGCAAATATTAAAACACTGGCCAACAGTTTGGCTTTTTAAAACTAAAGTTGAAGAATAATCCTTTTTTGAAAAAATTAAATTCTATTAACTAAATTTAAAAAACTTTAAAAAAGTTTCCAAGATTAATATACTTGTTTTCATGGGAGTATAACAATTGGAGTTTTACATGAATTATATAGTTTCATTTGGTTTATTTTTTCTTTAACCTGTTATTTATCAATGTTCAGAGAGGAAGCATGATGTAAAAAGAGCATGGGCTTTCAAGTCAGATGGTGCTTGATTTCTGGCACTTCAACTTGCAGGAAATCCCACATGTGGGTCAGTAACAGAGGCAAATTACTTACCTTTGAGAACTTCTGTTTCCTCATCTGTAAAATGGCAGAGGTAATACAGGTTCGCTATCCCTTATCCAAAATCCTTGGGGCTAGATGTGTTTTGGAATTCAGAATTCTGGGGATTTTTAGAAGGGTATCACCCCAGTAGGGTTTGGGGCCCCCAACCTGTAATGAAACACCTTAATTCTAAATATGAGTATCCATACTAAGTATAATAAATAAAGATTACTTTAGTTCAAGTCAAATTTAGCCACCAAATGAGTTTGGGTCAGGTAAGGTTTTGTCTCCAAATAAGTTACAAAAAAACTTTCGGTTTTCAGAGCTTTATGGATATCGGAATTTCGGATAAGGGATTATGGACCTGTACTTCCCTTATAGGGTTGTTATGAAGATTTAAACAAGATAAGCCGAAAACACATTACACAATGCTGGGTAGGTAATAAATATTAATTTTTTTCTTTTGGAGCTATTCGAAGTTTTTGTTTGTTTGTTTGTTTGTTTTTACATTTATGTATCTCCTTCTTCTGAAAAGGAGCTATTTTAATTTCCCTTAAATCTAATTATGGGATTAGAAAGGGGCTAGAGGCCATGTCTTGAGAATGCAAGAGATGGGATGAGAAAGAAAGCAATAGGTGAAGCAGTGGCTTGGCATTAGCAACCAGTCTGGGTTTCTACCAGGGAACTTTTCAGGAAAACGGTAGATTGTGCTTTGCTGGTTGGGGAGTCTTGTTCTAACTTCTTTTAGAGGATAGTTTGTGACCCTCCTGTCACTGCTTCCTTGTTTTTTTACAGAGTGACAGAAGGACGTCAAGGCACCATTTTGACTCAGATGAAAAATCAGAAACAAGAGAAAATGGTGTTGCCGATGACCTGGATGCTCCCAAGTCCAAAAAAGCTAAAACAAAAGAGAAGCTAAATGGAGACACTGAAGAAGGATATAATAGACTTTCAGATGAATTTTCTAAATCTCATAAGTCAAGAAGAAAAGATCTGTCAAATGGAGATATTGATGAATATGAAAAAAAATCAAAGCAAGTGTCATCCTTAGATAGTTCTTCTCATAAGTCAAGTGATAATAAACTAGAGGAGGTATGGATACTTTTTGTTTTGCATTTGACATTATCCTGAAATACAGACTAATTTGATTTTTTAGACTACTTAGAATTGATTCTATAATATTACGTGCTTGGTGTCTAGTACCCTCAGTTGGACCAGGGAGTCTGTACAGCTGTAACCTGAGCCTTTTTTCCTTTGTCCCTTATTTTTTTAAGGTATTGCCTTTTCTTGATGTAGAGGTTATGGATGGTCAGATTTAAACCTTTTCCTGTACATTTGGGTTATTAAGTAGTTTTTCCAAATTGGTTATTGATGGTCACCTACTTGTATTTATTATGGTTATTTCAGTCTCTACCAGTACTCATGAATTGACTTCTGACTTCCTGAAACAAAGTACATAAGCCCTCTTGACTTTATGTATTTTACCTTCTGCTTTTTATAACAACAGCACTTTAAATGATCTTTAAGTCTTATTGTAACTCAATCTTAAAGCTGTCTGCATTTTTAAAACAAATGAAACATAAAATGATCTGAAGAAATCTTTCTCATGAGTATTTTTGAGAGATATAGAAAACATGTTTAGTGTAAAATCTGCAGCTTTTGTCAGTACCTGTCGAGTAGATATTTTCTTGCACAGAATTTGTTCAGTTTGTTTTTGCAGTTTTCCTCTAGCAGAATTCATAAATCTTTCTAGGTATTATTAATTGTCAGTAAATTACTTAGTTCCTCAGAAACAACTTTGATAGTCTTAATAATTCTTGGTGATTAGTAATTTTTTATATTTTTTAAATCTGGTAGTTGCTGATAATTTAAGTACATTTGAGCTTAATGTGTAATATATGGGGAGCTTTGGGAAAAAATGCTGAATTCTTGCCTTACAATGTGTGTTTTTTATTTGTGAATTTGTTATTGGTCAGGAAACACAATGTTAGCTGATCTAAATAAGGTCCTACAAATCTGTATTGCTAGTAGTGGAATGTACAGGTTGCTCTTGTTCTGTTGGGATTTTGCTTGATACAATGCTTTGTATCATAATAGGCTTAACTGTTTGTAATTTTGTTTAGATCATGTTAGGGTTTAGGAATTCTAACTCTAGGAATCTATCCTCCTAAGGAGATAATCACAAAAGATGTGCACAGATGTATGAATAAGTACTCTTATCACAGTGATATTGTTGATAATAGCCAAAAATTTCAGCATCCTAAATGTCTGAAATTAATAAAATATGCTATATTCATGCGAAAGCATACATCTGTCTTAAATGTCATAGAAGAGTGTTAGAAAGGCATTTAGTGTATCTTATTAAATGAAAAAAGCAGATTTCAAAACAGTAAATGCAGTATTGTCTTATTTTTACTTTAAAAAAATCAATATGTGCATAGAGTAAGGATTGGAGTAATGTGCTTGTAATGTGGCTTTGCTGATTGGATTATAGATAACATTTATTTCTGTTTATAGTTTCTAAAATTTCTACAATGAAAATGTATTACTTTTATAATAAAATATTTTTTTTTTATCTTAAAATGAAGATACTGTTAAGGTTTGCTTAAATGGCTTACAATTTGAATTTGATACTATGTGTTCTACCTGATTCCCTATTTGAAAATTGCTGTTATGTGTGGTTCTGGAACTACTTTCTTTAAACATGTCAATAACAAAGTTTATGGGTAGATATATTGTCTCTGTTTTATCTGTATGTTGACTAGTACACAGTTTTCAATAGATGTTAAGTGATAATGTTACGCTAACCTGTATATATGTTAAAGAAATTTTCAAGCTTACAGAAACTTTTCTTTGTATTAGTGACCTAAAAAATGCTTTTTAGAGCCGTATAACAACTTTTTAACCTTTATTTTTAAACAGATTACTTTCCTCGTGCAATTTCCTTTAGGGCTGTTTTACAGGCTGATGTTGATCCTCACAATTAATATTTTTTGTATCTGTGAATATGATTTAGATTATTAAATAGCTCTTTTGTAATATCTTAGTCAAATGGAAATATATTTTAATTTATGTAGTAGATGTATTGCTAAAGGGAGATTTATGTGTGAATTGATCATTTTTAAATGTATTATGGGAAAGTGTATTAAGTAAGATTGCTATTTAAAGGGATACTTTTGAAATTAACAGAATTTCCCACTAATTTATCTTGTAAATTAATCTATACAATTTTTCAAGTGCTAAGTAAAGTTGATTTATTAGCTCCTTTAGTAAAACTAAAAACAGTAAATGACTAAAAGATTCTAAATACCTAGTCGAATATGAATTATATTAGTTAGAACTTTAATTTCATTTTGACAGACCCTAACACGTGAACAGAAAGAAGGAGACTTCTCCAATTTCCCTATTTCTGAGGAGACTGTAAAGCTTCTGAAAGGTACTATGAATTTTAATGGATATGCAGTTGAAAATCTAAATCTAAAAACTAGATTTTATAAAAACTCTGCCTTTTCCAACTAAAAGGAGAATATAGAAAGCATAGAGAAATAGTTCTTCTTTAATTGCAGTTATTTCTATATCATCCTTTTTGGTATTCTAACCTGTTTTTAACTCTAAAGAATTATATGTGTTTGTCAAAAGTTCAGACCAATTTTTAAAAATAATTTCTCTTTGGGATAGGAATAACTGTACATGTCACTAGGTGGTATATCTTTAGGCAGATGTTGAGGAATCAGGATTACCATTTTCAAATAAATATATCTTTCTCTAATGCTAGTCTTAAATAAATATTTCAATGAAATCTCATTTTGCAGGTCGAGGGGTAACATATCTCTTTCCTATTCAAGTTAAGACCTTTGGTCCTGTATATGAAGGAAAAGATTTAATTGCTCAAGCACGGACAGGAACAGGAAAGACATTCTCTTTTGCCATCCCCTTGATTGAAAGACTCCAAAGAAATCAAGAGACAATTAAAAAAAGCCGCTCACCAAAGGTAACCATTATAGGGAGTAAAAGGTTTAAACATTATTCCATTGGCAAAGGAAAGAAAGTATACTAGTTTTAAGTCCAAGTACTCCCCATATAGAAAACTTTGGCATAAAATAAAAATTTGGCTCCTAAAGCAAAAATTTGTTTATTTTTAACATAAGAAATTCAAGTAATGCTAAAGTGAAGTAGTTACTGCATATGAATGTAATGTGTATGGATCCATAGACATCTTTGATAACTGTGTATTATGAAGCCAGCATATCTAATTTTAGGAGTATTTACAGTTAGTATATTTAGAGACCTTTTTCTTTTTTTTTTTTTAAGTCATGACTTTTGCTTTTAAACAATGAATTTGCTAAAGAGGTATTCATTTATTTTGTCATTCAGCAAAGAATATTTATTTCGCTGGTTGACTTTTTAAGAAGAGATTATAGAAATGGTATTACTGGTCCCTATGTTTTTGGAATACTGGAGATCTGTCTTAATTTATAAGTGGTAAAGAACAGATAGGACCTATTGAAATTTTAGCCTAAAATTTGACCTTTTTAGAACCCGTGTTCACTTTAAGGTTCATAAAAGTGAAGAAGAAAAAAATCAGCATTATAATTTGAAAGGATGTGATTAAAAGTAATTTGTTTGTTGAGACTGTTAAATGATGTTACAGTATGAAACTAAATTTACATATGTGAATATAATTAAGTCATAATACTCTTGGATCAGGTTGGCCAAGAGGACAAATCTTTTTCAGAAAGTTTTGCTTCTTAGGTGAAATTAGGAAAGACTGCAAATAATAGAAATAGGACACAGTTCTAACACTGCCTTAAAAAACTTTTATGCTAGAAGTACATTACTGGAGATTCCAGCTCCACCACTTCTAGCTGTTTGATCTTGGGCAAGATTCTTAACTTCTCTAAGACTCAGGTTCCTCATTTGTAATATTAGGATAATAATGTCACCTTATAGGGTTTTTGCGTGTATCCAATTAGATAATTCAGGTAAAACACCAGTGCCTGGCATATGGTGAGCATGCATTCATTCATTCATTCAGCAGATATTTTTTGAGTATCGGTTCTGTACAGGTTGAAATGTAAGGAATACAGTAACTCAGACTGACAAATTCCTGTCTTCATGGAGTTTACATTTTAGTGAGTAAGAGACAATAAGCAAATAAGTAAAATATAAATATCTTACATGATGTAAGTGCAAAACAGAAACAGTTAAGCAAGGGCGAGGGGATATGAAAAGAGAGACTGACAAGCTTATTGAGAAAGTGAGTTTTGAAAAGAGACCTGAAGGAATTAAGGGAGAATATAATAAATATAAGGTATTATTCTTGTTGTTATTTGTGCTCTTTAAATACCACGACATCAATGTTGAGATTTCTAGTTTTAAATGTGCCTTAAAAAAAAAAAGTTTTCTCAGTTTGAATTTAGATATCTTTAGGAAAATATGTATCTTTTTGTTTTTTAAATCTCCTGCTCAGGTACTCGTTTTGGCTCCCACAAGGGAACTGGCAAACCAAGTAGCCAAAGACTTCAAAGATATAACTAGAAAACTAAGTGTGGCGTGTTTTTATGGTGGAACATCATATCAAAGCCAAAGTGAGTAAATAAGTATGATAGTAGCTCAAAGATCTATTTGCTACTTAAATCAAAAGAAATAATAGGAAAATATATATTTTATTTACATATTACTAATATTTTTCTCCTCTCACAGTTAATCATATTCGAAATGGTATTGACATCTTGGTTGGAACCCCTGGTCGCATCAAAGACCATCTGCAGAGTGGCCGATTAGATCTTTCTAAATTACGCCATGTTGTGCTTGATGAAGTGGATCAAATGTTAGATTTAGGTTTTGCTGAACAAGTTGAAGATATTATCCACGAATCCTACAAAACTGGTATATCCTAATTAAAAATAAGCACATTAGCAATTATTCTCTTATCTAAAAGCTTGTGAATTTTTTGCTTCATAATTTTTACATTGTCTCCAGTGTTCTAACAAAACTGAAGTTATTTGTTCTCTTCCTGATCAAGAAAGTATAATAGCATACTTTAACTATTTTCTTAGCTTTTTATGCTTTATAGTCAGTAGTTGCATTTACTAATACGTTTTACTGGTTTCTTTGCTCATTGTTCCTTAAATTTTCACCTTCCTTCTGGATTCAGTTTTCTTCATATTTTCTCCCAGTTATGAAAGTTGAAAGTTTTAATAATTGCAATGAAGTTTATATGTTCAATTCACCCCATGTTTTGAATTTTTCATTATTTCTTTGAAGTCTGGGGGGATTTTTAAGAGCTGACTACATCCTGGGGTATTAAGAAAGCATTTGAATTCTTTTTGTTTGTTTAAGATTCTGAAGACAATCCTCAGACTTTACTTTTTTCTGCAACTTGCCCACAGTGGGTATACAAAGTTGCAAAAAAATATATGAAACCCAGATATGAACAGGTTGACCTTGTTGGAAAAATGACTCAAAAGGCTGCAACTACTGTGGAAGTAAGTAGCTTTCCAGCATGATAAATTTTAACTTTCAGTTGGTATTTTGAAATTTATTGAAGCTAAACTTAAGTTTTGGGTACCAATTCAGTCCAAATCTTTCTTTATTGCCCTTAGTCAATAAGATACTTATATATTTCTATAGTCTGAGACTGTGGAGCAGAATAGAATAAATAAAAGAGGGAAAAGTATGTGCACAGGCAAGTCCTACCTAACAGAAGATAACCAAGCAGCCATAGAGACAAACTTAAACATAGACAAACTTTGCTAAATATTGTGACAAAAGAGGTGATTCATATCAATCCAAAAAGAATTGTATTGGAATAATTTGTTAAAGCTTAGGTGAAAAAATGTTAGATCCTCATCTCATAGTCTATACCAAAAAAATTCCCAAAAGATTTTTAGAAATTAAGGCATAAAGTTATTTAAAGCAGGTATAGAGGAACAGTTATTTGATTTCGGGAAAGGGAAGGCTTTTCTAAACAAAGTCAGAAGAATATACCATAAAAAATAAGGTTGATAATTTCGACTCTGAAAATTTAAACTAGTAGTATGTTTTTTAAAAGAAAGATAATATTTGTATGATTTATGACAAATATGTTACATATATGTAATTTTTCCATTTAGTAGATGTACATATATGTGTATATAGATAAAAATAGGTTAAATGAACAGTATTATAATCTATAAATACAATGTAATGGTTAAAAAATGAATTCGAGTAATAAAAATTAAATTACCAAGTGATATGTATAGAATTATACTATTTTTTAAAAAATACACAAAAATGCTATGGATTCTTTAGGTATTTATGTAAATATACAAACATAGGTTGGAAGGGTGAACATCAAACTAATAATAGTGATTATTTCAGAGAAAGGACTTAAACAGTACAGGATAGTCAGAGGAAGCTTCGTATATTTTTTAATGGCTGAAATTTTTACAATAAGAGTGTAAAATGTATCAGTGAAAAAAATTTATTAAAGATGTTTTCAAACATATACAAAAATTGAATAGTATAAGGGATCTGATGTACCTATCACCAGGCTTTAAGAATGATCTTTTCTATACTCCCATATAGCTTTCATCCCTACATGTGAAGCATTTAGTCATCTTTTCATCTTCATGTAATTTTATATGTTTTTAAGAGGATAAGGGCTCTTTAAAAAGCAAAACCAAACCACAGAGTTATCACAGTAGAAGAAAGTAATTCTTTACTATCATTAAATATCTAGTTCCTCATTATTCTAGTTGTCTTTTTTCTTTTCAAATCTGGATCCAAATAAGATCTTTACTCTGCCACTGTCTTAGATCTTTTACAATCTAGTACATTCTTCTGTCCCTTTTTTCCTTATAAATATTTTGTTGAAAAGAAAGATCTATTGTCTTGCAAGTTTCCCACAGTCTCAATTTTGTTGATTTGCACCCCTGTGGTGTTATTTAACATGTTCCTCTGCCTTCATTTTCCTGTGACTTAATAGTTAGATTGTAAAGCTTGATCAGATTTGGGTTTTTTTTTCCTTTTGAGAGTGGGAAAAGAAGCAAGACCTTGTTGTAGGTGATAAATGATTCTTGGTTTTCTTGTGCTTTTTCTGTTTTCCAGGTGTTCTATAATTAATGTGTTACATTTAAAAACAATTTTATTGAGGTATAATATATGTTAAAGTGAACAGATTTTAAAACGTACAACATAAGTTATTTATCATGAAAATTTTCAAACACACCGAAAAGTTGAATTTTACAATGAACACCCATGTACCCGCCAGGTAGATTCTACCGTTAATATTTTACTATATTTGCCTTATCACATATATATCCATCCCTATACCCATTTTATTTCTTGATGCATTTCAAATTGCAGAAATCAATATACTTACCCATAAATATTTTAGTATGCACATCTTTAACTAGAGCTCTCAATATTTACAAATTTTTTATTGAGGTAAAATTCACATAACTAAAATTAACCTTGTAAAGTGTACAATTCAGCGTCATTTAGTACATTCACAATGTTATACAGCCAGAGCCTCTATCCACTTCCAAAACATCTCATCACTCCGAAAGGAAACCCGGTAACCGTTTAGTAGTTACTCTTCATTCCCCACTTCCCCTAGTCTCTGGCAACTGCCAATCTGCTTTTTGTCTCTGGTTATACTTATTCTAGATATTTCATAAAAATGTTATACAATATGTGACTTTTTTGTCAAGCTTCTTTCACTTGGTATAATGTTTTTGAGGTTCATCCTATAATATAATTCTTAAGAGATTTGCATACAAAAAATGCAGACTTTTAAGTATACATTGGCTTAATCTTGACCAGTTCGTCCATGTGCATAACCCAAACCCCTATCAAAATGTGGAATGTTACCATCGTCCCAGAAATTTCCCTCATGCTTCGGCTTAGTTAGCCCCCCATCCAGAGGCAACCACTGTTCTGATTTTTTTCCACCATAGATTAGTTTTGCCTGTTTCAGAATTTCATGTAAATGGAATCATACTGTTTGGACTCTTTTTCTGTAAGGCTTCATTCACCCAGTTTATGTTTTGAGATTCCTCTATATTGTTGAAGGTGTCAGTATTGGTGTGTCTGTCTGTCTGTCTGTCTGTCTCCCTCCCTCCCTCCCTCCCTCTCCCTCCTCCACCTCCCCTCTCCCTCCTCTTCCTCCTCCTTTTCTCCCTCTCCTTCTCTCTCCCTCTCCTTCTCCCTTTCTCCTCTCACCCCTCTCCCTCTTTCTCCCTCTTTCTCTCTCAGTTCCTTTTAGTTACTGAGTAGTATTCCATTGTATAACTATATCATAATTTGTTTATCCTTTCACCTATCGATAGCCATTTGTATGTTGTTTTTAAATGGGGTTCAAGAGAATCATTGTCTTATTGTCTCCCAGGAAAGCCAGTTCTTGAACAGACAGAAAAAATTACACCTTTTTACTCATTTTAATGAAACATTTGGCATTTTCTCTCCTCAAAGCATTTGGCCATCCAATGCCATTGGTCTCAGAGGCCAGCAGTTATTGGAGATGTCCTTCAAGTCTACAGTGGGTCAGAAGGGAGAGCTATTATTTTCTGTGAGACCAAAAAAAATGTTACTGAAATGGCAATGAATCCGCACATAAAGCAGGTAAGCCTTTTTTCATACTTTCTCTAATCGAGATTATCGGGATGAAGCACTCAACAAAAAATCATATTATATTTTGTGGACCAGATTTGATAGTCATTTTTAGAATTGGATCTAATTCAGAAAGAAGTTGTAGCCACCTTCTCATATCTTAAGTCAGGATGGAATTCTATCCATTTTCATCAGGTTTTTTTATGATTTTACAAATGTGATCTTGAAAATACAGAAGTTGAAACAAAGTGAGTTTCTGTGGGTAAGAGTGGGTAATATTTCAGAGTTGTATTATAAAACAAATCACAAATATTTATTGAATGAATGGATCAGAATACTAAATCCATATGTCTTTTTTTGTTTCAACTTTTCATTGTAGAAAATTTAAAACACAAAAGTCGACATTGTAATGAACCCTATGTATTCACTCTCTAGCTGCAACGATTATTTTATTTCATCCAAATGCCACTCACTTTCTGCTCCAGGATTATTTTGATGCAAGCCTTGGATGACATATTATGTCCATAAATATTTGAGTATGTGTCTTTAAAAGAAAAGGATTATGTTTTAAAAACACGCACAGTAATGTTATTGCATTTAAAAAATTAACAATAATATCAATTAGTGTTCAGTCTCTGTTGCCTCATAAATGCTTTGTTTTTCCTTTTATAGTTTTTTCCCTTGAATCTGGGTCCAAATAAGATTCTTACATTTTGTGATTTCATTAAATCTCTTTAGTATTTGGATTCCTTTTATTTTTTTCTTGTTTAGGAAACCTGTTTCCAGAATCTAGAATATTGCTTCCCTGTGATATCATTTAATATGTTCCTCTGTCTTCTGTATCTCCTAAAAAATTCAAGTTTGCTTGTTTCATTTGGGCAAAACTATTTCATAGGTGGTGTACTTCTTTCAGGAGGTGTATAATGTCTAGTGTTTCTCTTTTTGTGATGTTAACATCCATTGATAATAATGCTATCAGTTCTTAGGTCAATGTCTCTTCAGTCATTTTTGTTATCTGTGACTTGTTATCTAGTAGACTCCTGAGGATGGACTCATATCAACAGGACAATATTGCCTGTTGATAATAGCTTATTTTTAACTTCATACCTGAAAATCATTTCGGCTGAATATAAAATTCTCGGTTCACATTTTCTTTCCTTCAGTATCTTAAATATGTTTTTTCTATTGTTTTTGGAATAAAGTGTCTGATGCCAATCTGATTTTTTTCCCCTTAGAATTGATTTGGTCTTTTGTCTTAATGCAAAAGACTTTTCTTTTTATTTAAAAATCGGTTAGTTATACTATAATATATTTTGGTGGTGTTGGTCACTTTATCTGGGTACACAGTATACATGTTCAATTTGTAGTTTCTAATATATATTTTAATTTCAGCAAAACTTTCTTGAATTTTAAATTTTTTATTTGTTTTTTTTCTGATTGCTTTGCGGTTTTTCTTTAGGGACTCTTGCTATATGTATGTTGGCTTTTTTTCCTCTCTCCTTTTTCACTTTATCTCAAATCCTTTTCGTCTTTTCTTCGAGTTTCAGAATTTCTCATTTTTAAGGCATCATCCATTGTGTTTTACTCAATCTTATATTCCTTTCAGTATAGTCTTCATTTATGAAAAATCTTTATCTTTTATTGATACTTCTTTCTTGAGTCATTTCGCATCATTTCTGAATTTTTCTCATTTTCATATTTCTTGTTCTTATGTCATTTAAAAAATTTCTTGTAGCGCATTCAGAAATATAATGCTATGGTTTTCATCTGTTTTGTGGGCATGCCTTTCTAGAGCACTTTCATTAATCATGGAGATACTATTCTGCTTATTCTCCTCCCTTCTAATTACTTTTTTTGGAGTTTAACTGTGACTTTTTCTATTGTTCATTTTTAGATGTAATTAATCTTTCTGAATGTTAGATGAGGCTGTGTGGGTAAGAATAGTTTTCTACTTCATAGCTCTAGAGCTGTTTCTCCTGTGATTTATTTTTAAGTGCGATCTTTATTTTTTAAATTTTAATTAGTTTCAAGTCTCTTGTAATTTTTGTTAGTGTTTTAAGAATTCAGTCTATAAATTATATCTCAACAAAGGTGTTTTTTAAAAAGACCTTCATTTTCTGAGTTCTGGCTGTCTTTTCTCTCAGTTTTATCTGGATCTTCTTTTTTTTTTTGTTGCTTCTATGACCACCTGGCATCTTCAGTTTGGATTCTAGGTCCAACAGTTTCTCCTCAGTGTGGGGCTTTGTCCTGACAAGGATGCATTGGCTTGCTTGTTTTAAAGTTGTTATAGGGTCCAGGGTGCTCCATCCTCTTTCAGACCTTATCTCTGGCTCCTCACACTCACCTCTGAAGGTGCAAAAACTCTCGCAGTTTCACTTGCTGTTCTCAAATTGGCCCATTACAGTTTCCAGGGAGTATCTGTTCCTAGGACTAGCAAATTCCCCCTATACATACAGGTCTTGTCCCTACCTGCTTATGTTTTGGAAATTATGAAAATACTTTGTCATTTAGTTTTGTCATAGATGTTGTCTGGATTTTTAATTGTGTTATCCTTGTTTTGCTCTGTTTGTTTTTATGTGGAAACTGGAGATTCAAAGACTATGCTGTCACCATCTTCTCCGTGTCATTTTAACTAATTGTAGAGCTTTGGCTTTGTATCCAGTATAAACAGATGCTAAATAGTGTTGAAAGCTAGTTGATTTACTTTTCCTGTCATGGCTTTAGAACACTCAGTAGCAGCTGTCTTGCAGAAACTATTGTTTTATCTCATAGGGAGGAACTGCCTTACCGCAAGGGCTGGTTGAGAATTCTTAAAATATTATTGGATGGTGATCAGTTTCTATGGTTGGAAGTAATGCAGTTTTGCCTCCGCTGGTTTGCTGTTTAGGTAAAAATAGTAGTAGGACATCATTATGGATAATACAAGATTTTATGGACTAACAAGGGAACTTTAGTGATTAGTTTACTTTTATTTTTAAATTTAAATTTAGTTTTTCTCTTCAGGTCAATGTTTACCAGAAAAATACCTTCTTAAGATTCTAAACAATTACACACACACTTACACAAACTTCTGGGAAATAATTTATTCATAACTTAAAGACCCGGTGACCATCACTGGTATCATGAATGTGTTAAGTCCCCCTTAGGACTAGTTATCAAGTAAGAAAATCAATGTGTATCAAATTTTTTAAGGTGAATTTGAAAAATTCACTTGAAAACCTGTTCACTTATTTAAAATATGTTTGCTTATGACTGTTTAAAAAAAATAAGATAATTTTTTCTTTCTTGAACATTTAATTTGGGTTCCATGATATTATACAGGTTTTCTTCCTTCTCCTCCGACTAATCTCTCTGTTTTGTTGAGGTCTTTTTATATTCTTGCTGTGCTTTAAAATATGGGCATTCCTCACTCACCTCAAACCTCTACTTATTTCTTCTCACTCAACATATTCTTCCTGAGCATAGTAATTAATAGCATAGACTTTGGAGTCAGACAGATCAGACAGTTCAAATCCCAGTTGTGTTACTAGCTGTGCAACTTTGAGCAAGCTACTTCATGTTTCTGTGCCCATGTTTCCTTTTTTAAAAGTGGTATTAAAAATAAATTTTTTATACTTTCAAGATTTAAATGTAATCGTTTATTTAAAACATTTAGCACAATGCTTTTTTTATAGCAAGCAGCCAATAAGTGTAGAAATATAGTAGTATAGCTATGTATATAGATACATATATCTAGTCACTCCTATGGCTCTGGTTATTGTCTATATGCAGATGATGTCCAGATTTTTTTCCAGGTTAGCTTTGTCTCCAGAATCTAGTCCTATATTTATTCTACTAGCTAAAGACACCCCAGCCCATTATGTACCTAAAATTGAATTCATTCTCTTCTACACACCTATAAACACTATCTCCAGCGTTCCCTGTTGTTGAATGATACATCTACCTGTAGCCTAAGCCATAAATCTACCCTTGACTTTTCTTCCTTACCATATGCCATGTAGTTAACTCTAAAATATTTTTGGATTCTGTCTCCTATGGTTTAAAATGGTCCATTTTTTCCCACTACTGTTGCAGAAACTCAAAATCTGGCAGTCATATATAATATATTTCTTTCCTTCATACTCATTTCCACTCCCTTCACCAAGTCCTCCCAGTTTCATTTACTAGTTGTTCTTAAATTCATTTATGGCCTAGCCTCTACTTACCTTTTCCAGCCTCATCTTTTTATCACACTTTCCCCTCATTTCTGCACTTTCTCCATATATACCATATTTCCTCTCACCTCAGGGCTCTTGAACTTGTAGTCTGTCTTGCTGAGGCTCCTCCTACTCACCCTTCCAATATCAGTCCAGAGCACACTTTTCAGGGACTTTTTTTTTGCTCCAAACTAGGTCAGGTTGTCCTCTTATAAATGCTCTTTGCCTCTTAAACTCCTGCATCAACCATTACGCTTGTTGGCTAAAGTTATTTGTGTGCCTAATTATTTGATTAATGTTTCTGGCCAAAGTATAAAGACCATGAAGACAGAGGCAGTCTTGTTTTTGTTTGCTGTTTTATACCTAGTGCCCAACGTGTTGTAGATTACTAGGTATGTATTGAATGAATAGATGGTTATTGGCACTGCTTTGGTGAGGCCACTGACATCTCTTTTGAATTTCTACTTTTGCCTTGCCCTTTTTTTTTTGTTATTTATTTATCTATAATTTATTTGAATCAGTTTCAAGTATACAGTACATTGGTTAGATGTGTATAGTGTTCATAAAACGACCCCACCAATTGCTCCCTCCCTCCCCTGGCTCTTCACCCAGCCAACATTTTAATGCTAACTGCATTCCCTCTGCCATGCTCCCCATCCCTGTGACCATCTATCAACTACTAATTTGTACTTCTTTAACCTTTCATCCCATTCTCCTATTCCCCTAACCCCCATTCCCTCTGTCCGTCACCAAATTGTCCACTATATTTGTGAGTCTGTTTTTGATTAGCTTGTTCTTTTTGTTTCTTAGATTCCAGTAAGTGAAATCATATGGTATTTATCTTTCTCTGACTTAATTTCACTCAGCGTAATAACCTCTAGATCCATCCATGTCATTGCAAATGGTAGGATTTCAGTTTTTTAATGGCTGAGTAATATTCCATTGTACATATGAACCATAATTTCTTTATCCAATTGTCCGTTGATGGGCATTTAGGTTGCTTTCATATCTTAGCTATTGTAAATTGTGCTGCCATGAATATTGGGGTGTATAGATCTTTACAAATTATTGTTTTGGCTTTCTTTGGATAAATACCCAGAAGTATAATTTCTGGATCAAAAGGTATATCCATTTTTAATTTTTTGAGAAACCTCCATGCTATTTTCCATAGCAGCTGTACCAATTTGCAATCCCACCAACAATGTATGCCTTGCCCTTTTCTAATACATTTTATACATTGTAGCCTTAGTGTTCTACAATGCATACATGTTCATGATGATCTTACAGTCATTCAATTGTTCTGTACTGTCGTCAGGATAAAATTCATATTCCTTTCCAGCCTCATCTCTCACCATTTTTTTTAACTCTATGCTTTAGCAATAGTGAAGTATTTGTAGTTCCCTAGACACACTATTTATATATATTTTTTCTGCCTGGAACTCCCTAGCTTTCTGTTTCTTCTTTTACTTCAACTACTAGTTCCTTTTTATGTGTCAGTGTTACCTTCCTCTCAAACAAGATTGAGTTAGGTTCCCTTCCTAGGTATTTCTATAGCACCCTGCACCTGGTTATAGCACATATCACATTGTATTGAAAATGCCTGTCAACTTGTCTATCTAAAGACGGTTTCTTTATGATTGTTCCAGAACCTGGCATAGTGCATGGTGCATAGCAAGCACTCAGTGATTAACTCATGGGTGCATTAGGCTTAGATACAAAGGTTTAGACACTGTTGGGATTAAATCATTGTTAAGAACTTTAAATTGTAATGGTGGCTAGGAATACTAGTACACTTATTTGTAATACTAGGTAAATTATTTGCAGCACAAATGGAAGATAAATATGTAAGTAGTATAAATAGGTTCGATTTCACTAAAAGATAAAGAAATGTGTACAATTAAAACAACATTGGGAAATCATTTTTGCCTATTAGATTCACAAGGATTATGATTCATAATTTACAGGGTAGGTAGGGAATGATGAAATAAATACCCAGAATGTTGAAGAGTAAATGAGCCAGCTTTTTTTATAATATGATTATGCAATAGCTTTTAAAATGTTAAATGTTTATCATTTTCCACCCAGAAATTCAACTTCTAGATATGTATCCTACTGAAATATACATATACGAAGGTGTCCAGATATATAAATACAATGTTGTTCACTCTAGCTTTGTTTCTGAAGGTGAAAATTTGGATGCAACCCAAATGTTCATTAGTAGGATATTGCTAAAATAAATGATACTGCATCCATATGAAGAAATCATATACAGTTTTAAAAAATTAAGTAGAGTTATGTCTATAGATGTGGAAAATGGCTAAGATAACTTATAAAGTAGGTTACAAAACAGTACATATACAGCATCCCGTTTTTATAAGTAAATGCATAAAATTATACATTAGTATATGTGAGAAGCATGTATATATTTAAAAAAATCTGGAAAACATAAAAGAAAAAGAAAAAAATATCTATAGGGCTGTTCACCAAACTTAGCAGTGAATTATTAGGAGACTGATACTAAGGGAAGCTTTTATATTTTATGTTAAATACTTTCTGTAATGTTTGACTTTAAAAAAAACCAATAAGTACGTGTTATCAGGAAATAAGATTAAAAAACAAAGAGCATAGGCTTTATGGTGTTAGGGTGCTTTCAATTCTAAGTATGAGCTGTACACTTACTTTTCCCTTTTTTCAAATAGAATGCCCAGTGTTTACATGGGGACATTGCACAGTCACAAAGAGAAATTACACTGAAAGGCTTCAGAGAAGGTAGTTTTAAAGTTTTGGTGGCAACCAATGTGGCTGCCCGTGGTTTGGACATTCCTGAGGTTGACCTGGTCATTCAGAGTTCTCCGCCACAGGTAGGAAATGAGATTTGATTTGGGGAAAAGAAAAGTAGCTGTGTAAATTACCATTTTATTTACAAGATATTGCTTGTGGTATGAAAATATGTTATCTGTTCTTGCTCTTAGCCATTTTTTGTTAGTGTGATGTTAAATTGATTAGAATCTGATGCCCTTGCAAATTACTAAACTTCATTATTTAGATTTAAAGCATGGATTCGTGCAAGGGAGTTATAAAAAGTTGCCATATAAAGAGTCCAGGGATGCGGTGGATAAAAAGATTTAAATCATACCCCTTTATCCCAAAATTCTGCGTAAAAATTCTTTGGGATGTTGAAAAGAGCAACAGGATTGAAATAAAAATATTATTATTAGTGATAGTTTGTTATTAGCATTATTATTTTGATGCCGGAATGTGTGCAACTTGCTAGATTTTTAAAAAGTATTACCTTTTCTTTTTAGGATGTTGAGTCCTATATTCATCGCTCTGGACGCACAGGTAGAGCTGGCCGGACAGGGATTTGTATATGTTTTTATCAACCAAGAGAAAGAGGTCAACTAAGATACGTGGAACAAAAAGCAGTAAGTAGAGTTAAATTATTTCAGGCTTTATTTATAACTTTTCTCAGTTTAAGCTGCATTTGGATGTGAAGCATGTGGAGAGCTAAATTTGTATTAGCTGCAAGACTGTTTTAATACAACTTTTATTGTGAAGACAGAAGAGCTGACTTTCTCATTTTTCCCATGAATTTCTCCCTTGAAGTGCATTGTGATTTTAGTACCTCTCAGTTCAGCCTTGTAAATGGGTGACTGTGACATTGTCTTGGTGTAATAGTTAAGACTATATTGAATAATGGTACAATAGCCAGTTTCTAGAAATTATACTTTTTGTGGTCTGAATTTTTTGTCATATTTCACATTTTTCCTATTTTTATGATGTTTTTATACACTTTCATATACTTAGTAAAATGAGAGGGTAATAAGAAAAAATGTTGATAGATATAAATAGCATTTTTTTCTTTTTTTGAATCAGCTTTATTTTGCAAGTGAAATTCCATAATTGTAACTAAGGGGCAATTCAGAAATTTTTTTTCTTTTTGTATATTTTATAATTGATGATATATTAGAAAATGCAGATCTTTGATCTGCTAGGGCTTGGAAATCCTTAAGTCCAAGAAGTGGAAATTCAAATTATATTAACTTAGGAATTAATTGTAAAGACTTCCATTTTTCTTTAATATAATTCTTTCATTTTCAGGGAATTACTTTTAAACGTGTAGGTGTTCCTTCTACAATGGATTTAGTTAAATCTAAAAGCATGGATGCCATCAGGTATGCTTTCTGACCTTGCTGAATAATTTTTTCTTTTGTATTAGGCTATTCATCTTTAAGCTCTCCTAGTTCAAATATCAGAAAATTTAATCACCAGTTTTACCAGCAGACATTTAGTTATATTAAAATACGAAAACGTTGCTCTTTCTTTTCCCATTCATTCTCTTTTCTTTAATTTTTTTCCCTTTGTCTTGACCAAGAAAATTTGCTATTTTTAAACCATAGGTCTCTGGCTTCGGTTTCTTATGCCGCTGTTGATTTTTTTCGACCATCAGCTCAGAGACTGATAGAAGAAAAAGGGGCAGTGGATGCATTGGCAGCAGCATTAGCCCATATCTCTGGTGCATCGAGTTTTGAACCACGATCTTTGATCACCTCTGATAAGGTAGAAATCTATGAGAAAATTGTATGTACTTAGAGTAAAACTGAACCATAGTCATCTGTTTATTTGGAGAGAAATACAGGAAACTTTCACTTTACACAGTACTATGTTAACTGAAACTTACGTACTAGAACCTATTCCTTAATTTTTAAGTTTTCATGTAACCACGCAAATCAAGAAAACCATGCAGTTAACACAGTACCATGCAAAGTAAGAATTGCCTGTATATGTGGAGGGTGTGTGTGTGTGTAAGTAAAATCATCTGACATGGTCCCCTCTTAGATTGGTGTCAAATGTCAAAACAAACCATACTAGAGCCATTGGTTGCAAGTAATTCAAAGATTTATTTATTACTCACTATGGTATAAGTGAGAGGAGTCACTGGGTGAGGGGACCCATAAAAAAGAGAGCTCCCTGTCTATGGCCATGCCACCCTGAACCAGCCTGATCCCATCTGATCTCAGAAGCTGAGCAGAGTCGGGCCTGGTTAGTACTTGGATGGGTGGCCACCTAGGAAGACGAGGTGCTGTAGGTGAAAAAAATAAAAAGTAAGGGATTGTAAACTGACAGGGTCCTTGTAATCTGTGAGGTCAACCAAGGGTTGCCTCGCCTAAAAAAAACAAAAAAAACAAAAAAAAACAAAAACCTCTCTGTATGGATGGGGACAAAGAGAGAGAGAGAAATTGTCAAAGAGAGTTGGTGGGAGAGGGGAACAAAAGGGCAGGGCAGGTAAATTTGCATGTGACTTATTTGGTATAGCATAAATGACTGCAGCTGGGTCATCTGTGGTTTTCCACCTGGCAGGTATTAAGAGTTTAGCCAAATGTCATTTTGCTGAGAGTGACAATGTGTCTAACTCTACTTCTCTGTCCCTACCACCCTCCCATTTCCTCCCTTCCTCCCCTATATATCTTTTTTAAAAATTAGGATCTAATTAAAGTTTATAAGTTAAAATTGGTTGTTATGTCTCTCTTTTAATCTGGAACTGTTTTCCTATCTTTTTAATTGATTATTTGAAGTTTCTAGATAAGTTATCTACATAAGAATCTAGAATAGCTTATCTTCTGGATTTGGTTGGCTTTCTCTTCATTCATCATATAACTTATACCTTTTTTCAGTCCATTTTATAAACTGGAAGCGACGTGAAAGCTTAGTTTTATATTCAGGTTAAGCAGCTTTGGCAAGACTACATTTTAGTGATAGTGTATACTTCATACTGCATCACATCGGGAGGCATATACTGTCAGATTGTTCTAGTACTAGAAATGCTTGGTTTGATTGCTTAAGATGGAAACTGCCATATATTCCCAATATAAAGGTATAGTTTACTCTCTATAATTAGTAAGTAGTCTGTGGGGTGATACTTCAGCACTGAGCAAATATCCTATCCCTAAAAATCCACTTCTTAAGAAAATACTGAGACTTTTAGAGCTAAGAAGTACTGAGGAGGTCATTTAATCTCAGTCCTTAACTAACAAAAGAATCCCTTTTTGGCAGATGGGTCATCTAAACCTCTGATTAAAATACCTTAGAAATAGAGTGTTAGTGGTTTGACATTTCTTTTATGGATTAAAGCAAACTCCCAAGTGTTTACCATGAGTCTGCTACAGGGCCTTCCCCATGCTACCTTTTTGTCCTCATCTCCTTATCCCTCATCACTCTCCCCTTGTTTCAGGTACCCTACTTGCTGTTACTCAGACGTAAACTTACTGCTGCACAAGGCCATTGTTCTTACTTGCACTATTCCAAATGTTCTTCCTTTTCAATAACCGCATAGCTTCTTCCTTCACTTCATTTGGGTCTTTCTCCAAATAATAACCTTATCAGAGAGGTCTTTCTCCTTCACCCTGTTTAATATAGCTTACTCCTCTCATTACTCTCTATTCTCTTGCTCTGCTTTATTCTTCTTCATGATGCTTGTTACTATCTGACATTCTATGTTTGCTTATTTGTTTACTGATTACCCCACTTCCCCCCCCGCCACCCCACTAGAATGTAATCTCCATGAGAGGAAGGACTATTTAATTGCTGAATCTCTAGCACCTAGTAGAGTCTCTGGTGCATACATAGGGGACATTCAATAAATTTGTTAGATGAATACCTCCATATGGCTTCTTTGATCTTTTTGTTGTCCAGTAAAGTTTACAGAACAAGTAATTTTTGCTTATATAATAGTCACTTAAAAGTTTAGAGAGGTTTATGTCCTCTTGTTTTTCCACTCCAAGCTAACTTGGACTCATTCAGAATTGACTTCCTTAATTCTTCACTACCTTATCTTTTCTCTGATGCTCTAGTTTAATTATCTCTTAAAGCTTGATGGTTAGAATTAAATATAGTCTTTATAGCAATACATATAAGAATGGTACTTTCAATGATCTATAAGTCCTCTATTAATATAGTTTCTAAGAAGTTATGTTTTTTAGCAGTCATACTGTTGGCCCATAAGTATACCGTTAAGTCATGAAGGGCTATAGAATTCGAACTTCATTGTCTTGCTGCTTTTTTTTCAAGAATAATGTGACTTTTATTCCTTAAGGGGTTTGTAACCATGACTCTGGAAAGCCCAGAAGAAATACAGGATGTCAGCTGTGCTTGGAAAGAACTTAACAGAAAGCTGAATAGTAATGCTGTGTCCCAAATTACCAGAATGTTCCTCCTTAAAGGAAATATGGTAGGCTTTTCTAGATAAGTAAAAAGTTTTTTAATCAACTACTATAAATGTTTATAAAGACTAGCAGGTTTTGTTCCTTTATTTTTTTGAAGCCTAATGAGATGAATAATATTATTTTCTCTGTATGTTAGTTGGTTTCCAGTTGTAAAATTTGGAGGAGTTATATTAACAACTCATTCCTCTAGAAAGCTATAAGTATTCTGCTTAGTTTGAGTAACACCCAAGTTATCTAAATTTCTGCCCTAATAGACTTATCATGTGTGGTTGTGTGTGTTTATTCTCTAAGTAACTTATGATTGCAACAGTTAAACAATTCTATTATTTAGGGAATATACAATAATGGTTTTTGAGTGGCCTGCTATTGGTTGTTAATGAGGAGAATGAAGTGAATTAAGTATTTTAATACATTTATTAAATAGCAAAGTTAAAGCCATCTGTAATATTAGTGACTGATTTCTTTTAATGGTTTTGAGAAAAGATGTTATATTTATTCACCTAACTTGACTATTGAGGTTAATTTTAGCCTATAATTTATTAAATTAATTATTTATTGGAAATAATTTTCTCAAAGTTTAATATTACCTTCAAAAAAGATTTGTGGCAAGTATGAGAAAAATACACACATTCAGAACAAATGTGGAGGGGAGGGAAAATATAACAAGATCCTTTAGCTAAGCTAGTTGGTACACTTGAGTTACAAAATTAACTTTCAACTTTTTGGAACCAAGACCAAAGAGGAAACATCTTGGGTTACATCAGTCTCTTATCTGGTAAACACTGCAGCTCTTCAGGAGAGAAACTTTCTGGCACTAAATTTTTAAAGGAATTTATTAGATGAATCATTGTACAAGGAACATAGTACAACATTATAGTATCTACAAAAATTTTTCTAAGGAATGCTCTAGATCCTTAGTGTAGTAGTATATTCTTATTAAATACTGTGTTTAGTTACTTTTCAGATTTAGAAAACACAGTAAGCAGCCACTCTGTGTCATGGGTTGTTATATATTACCTGTTCTGATTCTATTAGGTATAGTCTGGGACACAGCTAATCTTTTCTTTTTATAGCTAATATAAGATTACCAACAAGTATTAGAGTATTAGTAAAAAATTAACTCGTGTATCTAAATAAAAATGTTTTCATTTTGCTTTTAGGGTGTTTGCTTTGATGTTCCCACAACTGAGTCAGAAAGTTTACAGGTATTTAAAAATTTTTATCTGTTAAATAATTGAGTATGTTTCTCTAAAAGATAGATATTTAAAAAATCGTAAGCACAATATCATTATCATGCCTAAGTCAATTAACAATTCCTTAATATAAAATATCCAATCTATCCAATCATAATTTAAAACATTTTCTATTATAAACAATTTCAAACATAAAAAATAGAATTGCATACTAAATCCTCATGTATCAATCACTTAGCTTCAGCAATTATCAACTCATGACCAATTTTGTTTCATGTATACTTCCATCCACTTCCCTACTCTCCTGTATTACACTTTTGAAGCAAATTCTAGGCATGCTATCATTTTAACCATAAATATTTCTATAAATAGTAAGGATACTTATTAAAAACATAATCATAATATCATAACTAACTCCCCAAAATAATAATTCTATATTATCCAACTTGTGTTTAAATTTCCCCTATTGTCTCCTAAATATTTTTATTTTTATTTTTTTATTATTTTTTCTAGATATTTAATATAAGGTCCATAAGGTTCATATTGTAATTTGATGTTTCTTAATCTATAGGTTCTCCCTCCATCTCTTTTTAAAATTTTTCCTTGTATTTTACCTGCTGAAGAACGAGATTGTCCACTGGGTTCCTACATTATAGAATTTGTTGCATTCCTGTGCATATTTATATACATAATTTGAAACAAGAAGGAGATTATTCTGTTTCTTAAGTCTTTTTAAAAGTTCAGACTATATTGTGAATACATTTCTGTGTTAACTACACAGTTCCTTTTTTTTTTTTTTTTTACAGTTACTTATTTTTAATGGTTCCTTAGTATTTGGCCATATGGGTGGCTAACTTTTCTTAATCAACGTTCTATTTTCTGACATTTTAGATTATTTCCAATAATATACTGTTATAAACAGGCCAGCCCTTAATTTGGTATACCTAATAAGTCTTTATGCATTGCCATGTTTATCTCTTTAAGATGAATTTTTTAAAGATGACTGCTTGGCCAAAAGGTTTGCATATTTTTAAGATTTCGGTTATATATTGCCACCAGTGGTATGTTTGGGTGTTTGTCTCTGCTTACTCTTATAACCAAGATATTTTAACATTAATTTTCCTTGGCAAGTCATGATCGCAATGAAGAACAGTTAATATAGAAGGATACGACATAGTGATGCTCTTATGAGCCACTGATTTTGTGTATGTAGAGTTGTTTACCCCGATAGCAAATGTTTCCAACGCTGGTGTTGACAGGTTTTTTAATCTCCATCATCAGCTCGCAGTTCTTGCTTCTGTCAGTATACCTGCTGAAAGCAGTGTACTACTTATTAGTGGTGAATTTGTTTTGTGCAGAGAAACCAGTGCTCTCTTTTAGAATGTGTAAACTGTGTATGAATTTGGAGTTTCAAAATGGGCCTGAGAGTTTCTCCTGAGACGAAAACTTAGGAACTTTAGTGAATGTACTTTGAATATCGTTTTTTTTTTCTGGTTTTCAATTTTGTTCCAGATACTTCGAATTTAATGCATCGATGGCCTTTAGCTAATGGATAGTAGATATAAAAAAAGAGTCTACTGTACTCATGTGCTTGCTTATAGTTTCTATTTTGCATTTATATTAATCCTATAACTTCTCCTGACAGGCAGAGTGGCATGATTCAGACTGGATACTCTCAGTGCCAGCCAAATTACCTGAAATTGAAGAATATTATGATGGAAACACATCCTCTAATTCCAGGCAGAGGAGTGGCTGGTCAAGTGGCCGGTCAGGCCGGTCAGGCCGGTCAGGTGGTCGTTCTGGTGGCCGGTCAGGTAGACAGTGTCGACAGGGGAGTCGATCAGGAAGTCGACAAGATGGTAGAAGACGAAGTGGGAATAGAAATCGATCAAGAAGCGGGGGCCACAAACGGAGTTTTGACTGAGAATTTGATAATTAATCTACCAGTGTGAGCTTGCATATTTCTGCCTAATCATGTACATTATCCACCTAAAATTAGGTCATGATAGTTGAGGTATGTGTCTGCTATTTGCAAAGAAGTTGGTCGTATTTTTTTAAAAAGTATTTCACAAGAATGGTTGTAAACAAAACTACTTATGCAGTTATACCTTTGAATAAAAAAAAACTCCTTTTATTGTCTCTTTTCACTATGTGTTAAGAATGTTCCTCAATGTGATCTTTTAAAATGTTTTCTAAAACATAGCCCATCCCAGGGTTCACAGAAAGATTTTGGACACAATGATTGCACATGAATTAAGTCAGGAAAAAGAAACAGGGAAATGGGAATGGGCATCCAGGCAAAGGTTTAATGAAACAACAAGGTCTAAGTATAATAAACTAAGTAGATCTCTGTGAGGAAAGCAGTGGTGAAAACACAGCAAGAGTCATATCTTGGAAGGCTTCACAGACATTGGACAGCCACTGAAGTGTTTCAGAGAAAAGAGTGGAAAAGATAAGCATGTAGGTAAATACTAGCAGGATGGAGATGGATTTAAGGAGTCCAGTTGCTAAAAGCTGGCAACCCTGTTCAGAAGGAAAGTGGGGCAGATACTAACAAGATTAAAGACTAGCCTTCCATATCTTCTGGAAGAAGAGGAAGGGCAAATTCCTCACCAAATTCTCAGCTTTGGGTGGCATTCAGCCACTCGCCTTTACTCTGTTTCTTCCTCATAGAGCCCAGCATCTTCATGGCACCACCTTTTGGCTATTCAGAGCTTCGAGTTTGGTACTCTGTGCCCTAGTATGGGTCACTTAACAGCTGTTTGACTTGAATCAATTGCCCTGATCTTCAGGGTTTTTTTTTTTTCCAATTACAGTCGATAGTATTTTATATTGGTTTCAGATGTCCTGATCATCAGTTTTTGAATTTGTAAATAATATATTTTGTTTCCTTCAGCATTAGACACTTAACAAATTCACATTTAGGTGTGAATGTCTGAGAGTCTCCTCTCGCACTGTTTTATATATTTTGGGGTAGTGCTTAGTAATAATTTTTAAAATCATTACTTTTTCATATTAGTAGTATATGTCCATTGTTGAAAATTTAAAAGAAATAGAGAAGCAAATAGAATAAAACCACCCATAATTATATCACTCAGAGATAATTACTGCAAACACTTTGTTGTGTAAACTTTTGAATTCACTGTGTGTGAAACGAATTCTCCCAATTTTTTGAAAACATTACATATGTACATCAGAGGAAACTAGTCTGGCACAGTCACTATTCAAGCAGAGCTTCACATTTCCTATCGAATATATATTACTCATTTCTTCTACTTATTTTAGACTGATGACTAGATTCAATACAGTAATCCGGCTACCTCTGAGCCAAAAAAGGCTTTTTGCATGTTTCCTCTTAGAATTTTGGCTTTGCGCCTATGTGTAGGTATGTCACAGAAGAACTTTATAGGCTTTGACACAATTTTCCATTTAGTGGTATTCTGGGCTTACTCAACATCTGTTGGTAATAAAAAATGCGCTTGTACTGTTTACAGCAGTATCATGCAGTTTTGTGGTTTATCAACTTGAGGCAGGGACTGGTACTTATATACTCCAAAGTCTGCAGTACAATGCTGAAATCCCAGATGTGTAGCATTTTTAGTCAGTTGGTTGACTGCACTCATATTTGCTCCCTCTTCTATCACACCAGGATGATCGAATTGCTTGCCTGCCTGGGCACATAGCTAAAATTTATTTCAACGAGTTCCTTCTCCCATGCCCCACCCCACATGCCATTTAAATGATCAGTCAACATTAAGTGATAGGCTACTTACTGTGTGCCTGGCACTGTCTGAAATCTTAAGGATACACAGATGGATAAATCAAGGCTACCAGCTCAAGGATATTATAGAGTACAAGTTAAAGCGTTGTATATTTACATAAATTTATCTGTTAAAAAATTGAGACTGTCTATGGCCATACTACCCTGAACAAGCCTGATCCCGTCTGATCTTGGAAGCTAAGCAGGGTCAGACCTGGTTAGTACTTGGATGGGAGACCACCTAGGAAGACCAGGTGCTGTAGGCATAAAAAAAAAATAAAATAAAATAAATAAGGGATTGTAAGCTGACAATGTTCCTTGCAATCTGTGAGGTTAACCAAGGGTTGCCTGACCTAAAAAAATAAAATTAAAAATTGAGACAAACATCAAATAATTGTGAAACACGAAAGTTTTCCTTTAAACTGTCATTAAAAATGCAGTAAAAACTAATCTTATGGAATACAGAAATAAAACTTCCAGCATTTTCCTTTGTCATAAAATGATCGCACTTTGAATTTTTTTTTAAACACTTGACACACCTGTGAGTTTTAATAATTCATTTATTGTGCTCCATGTGCCAGGCACTGCTAAACCCTTTTCATTCATTATCTTAATTTTCTCAGCCGATGAAGCAAGTTTTGTTAAGCCCATTTCATGCAAGAGAAACTCAGGTTCAGACTAAGTAAGGTGTCCAAAATCACAGAGCAAATAGGGCAGGTTTTCAAAGCCAGGCATGATTTCAACCCATTTTTAAAAACGATTTTATGATGAATTGGCTCTTAATTCTTTGGACCACTAGTTCTTCAGAATAAGTTTAGCAACATCATAGATCGTTCAATGGACCACTTCATCTCAACCGCTTGAATTAGTATATTGTCCAAATTATGCAAGACTAAGAGCCCCTGTATTTTCTAAGAGAGATCTATGTAGTTTAGGGACCCCTTTTGGTCCCAGGGCCCGTAAAGTGCCTCTATTTGCCTTCATAACAAGTGACATTCGTCTATTTCTCACCAGTCAATAAAGCTTGAAGACAAGGCTTGTATATTGTCTGTCACAGAATCCTAGCCCTGTATCTCACATACGGTGAATGCTTAGAGGATGTTTGTTAAGTGCATGAATGAATAACCAGACCCTACTGAATTTTAGTTCTAAACCAGGCTTGTGAATCTGGGCGCTTCCTTTCTGTGTCTTCAAAATGATCCATAACTGGAGCGATCTAAAGTATTGAAGAGGCGCCACTCAAAAGCATACTACAAGTCTGTATTTATCCGGCAGGGCTAGCGAGAATCTGACTAGTGTTTAAACGAGAACACAAAGCCAACCTTTGTGGTTCCTTCCATTTCTAGCATTCTGCAGGTACCTTTTAGTTCAGGCGCAGTAGGCAGTCAATTGACTGCCCGGGCAGTATCAGCAGCCGCTGCTTAGGGACTACCACCTGGGGCTTGGCTTCGCTGGGGCTTTCTGCTTCCGGGGGGAAAGGGCTTTGCTACAGGATGTGACGAAAGCTGGGTGGGCCAAAGGGTAGGCCGGTCTCTTCCTCTCCACGCGGTGGACGAGATCGGTCGCCTTACACAGCTTGTGCTGAATGATGCCGGGGAAACTCCTCAGTGACGTGAATTTGGAATCAGACACCGCCATGGGAAAAGTGGAGATATCGCGAAAAGAGAAGGTGCCACCAAGGGCCGAGGGGGCTAGGGCAAGGCAAGACCAGAAGCCGGGTCGCTGAGAGGAGCGGGGCAGCGGGGAACCGGAGAGAAGGGGTGCCCCGGCAGGGAGCGCGTGGGGCGCGGCGCTGACCCGGCTCGTCCGGAGACCCGCGTGAGTCTCGGTCAGGGGGCGTCCAGGAGTGGTGTTCTCCGTGGGCTGTGAGCGCGTCGGCGCGCTCCGGGAGCTCGGGCAGATCGGAACTGGAGGGCCCGGCGTCTCACGTGGTACCCGAGTCTGGGCGCCCACGACCGGGCGTGCAGAGTTGGACGTCCGCGATTAGGCCCCACGTTTTGGCTCAGGCTCAGACCTAACTCTTGCGAGTGAGCGCGCGGAGGGAGTTGTAAGTCAAGGTCGGGACTAACGCTTTTAGACTAGACTAGGGAGACTTAACTCACCTGTACACGTGGGCCGTGTCAGCAGTGACATTCTCTTTATCATGTTAAGGGAAGTACAGTTTGTTTTCCGGCAAGCAACCCTTAGAAGATGAATAAACCTCTTAAGGTTTATTGACCAGATTACCCGTGGAAATGTAAAGCTGTGTTTTGCTAACTGTACACCATATTTTTGAGATGATAGGCCAACATCGCAATAGTCTTAAGTTACCTTTATAGCTGTCTGCCCTCTTGCTTTTGCTTCTTTAGATAGCGATTTAACTGTGACTGAGTCTGTTCTGAGATAAAGTGAAAACACAGATTGTCCCTGAACTTGTGTTGTATATATAGAATTGTCTTTTTTATGGGAAGCTTGTACAACAGTAATGTTCTGGTGTTTTAGGAAGCTAAGGGAGCACAAACTTGTCTTTGCAAGTGGAGAGAAAGTGGTCCTGCTTTATCTGCTCTTCAGCAGTAAACAGTGTTCAATTGAGGATACTCAGATTAGGAGGTCATGACCAAACTCCCTTATGTTCCAAAAGAGACCACTGGGTTGGGAAAGCCACCCCTTCTGGTGAAACCAGGGGATGGAAGAACTGAAGTCTGGGAGGCTGGGGGGGTGGGAAGGTGTGTGTGTGTGTGTGTGCGCGCGCGCGCGCGCGCGTGTGATGTGGGATAGATTACCCCTCCCCTACTCCATGTTTTGAGAGCAGAAGCCAGGCTTGAAGTTTTAGGGAGATAGATTTCAGCTCCATGTAATAGTGTAATTAAGTTTTCAATAACATGAAAAGTTGGACTGGGTCAGACATTTCAAGTAGGAGCCATAATCTGGTTTGGTTTTGAGGTTTCACTCATTCCATTTCCTTGTAACTTGTGCACTTTTTTTTTCTTAAGAACCTCTTTTTTATATACATAGGGTGATAGATTATGGATTTTTATAGCTTTTGGTTCATAAAATGTCTCTGTACATTCATCTGCCTTTGTGAGATAGGCAAGGTAGATGTTACGAATCCTTGTTTTACCTGTACAGAAATTCTAGCAAAGAGTCTGCTTTAAAATCATCCATCCATGGACGTATGTGGCCTTTTTACTCTATCATAATTAAACTGTATTTGATCACTTGCTGTTGTGTATTTCGTTTAGAACTGTTGGAGCATCCCATGAACCACTCCAAATCCCTTGTGAAATTTTGATTTTAAAACTTGTTTGACATGCATTGAATAGTTACCAAGAGACATTCACGTCCAAGCTAATGAAATTATTCATGTATATTTATCTCCATATAGCTAAAACATAATACTAAAAGGCGTATTGTTGATTTTTGCCTCATTGCAAGGTGAAAGTACAGATGTTGGAAAATACCCCTAAATTGTGTTCTTCATGGTTATATGATCTTGCAATAATCTAGAATTAATCTGTTATACAAATATATCAGATGCTTTGTTCAGTGTTTATATTTTCTTTGATTATTTAGAAAGTTAAAAAAGAGAAGCCAAAATCTGGTAAGACTGAAGAGGCAGCAGAAGAAAAGCAAGAAGTTGTTTCCCCCAAAGCTAAAAAAGTTAAAAAGAAAGCAGAACCTTCTGAAGTTGACGTGAATTCTCCTACATCCAAAAAGTCAAAAAAGAAAGAGGAGACATCTCAAAATGACATTATTTCTCCTAAAACCAAAAGTGTAAAAAAACCAAAGGAGCCCATTGAAAAGAAAGTTGTTTCTCCTAAAACCAAAAAAGCAGTAAAAAATGAGGAGCCTTCTGAAGAAGAAATAGGTGCTCCTAAACCCAAAAAGATGAAGAAAGAAAAGGAAATGAATGGAGAAATTGGAGAGAAGAGCCCCAAACTGAAGAATGGATTCTCTCATTCTGGACCTGACTCTAACTCCAACGAAATTGCCAGTGAAGAAAGTAACAGTGAGTTAGAGCAGGTAAAGTTGCATTTAAATATGTGGAATGTATCTTCTGTTGTTTCAGATAAATAAGTAGTTAATTGCTACATATTATTTAATAATGGAAGGGCCGGCCCCCTCAGAATGCCTCCTTTGCAAGTAAATAGATTTGTTTAAATATGGTAAAAATCTCTCCACACGCTTGCTCAGCTTATTTGAAAGTGAGAAATCAACAAGGGGGATATAGTTATGCTTATAGGCCTTAGCTTCTCTCCTGGGAGGTTTCACCAAATAAATCAGGATTAAATGGAACTACTGAAAAGTTATCTATTTGCTAGATTGCATAAATCTCTTTGCTTTGGCCATTAACTAACTTAAGTTGAACCAGACGATTAAAGGTCTGTGCATTTGGAAGATAATTCTGTTACTGTTCAGAAACATCAAAGAAAAATCCTAATTCTAATAAATAATTTTGTGTTTGATGTAGGTCGTGATCAACTTTTAAAAACTAATGTGATCTAGAAAATTTAGGAAATATGGAAATTTATCAAAAAGCTCCTTAGAATTTCTGCATTCAGTAATTCAGTAAATGTTAAACACTTCAGGTATTGAAGTAACCTGTTGAATTTTATTTTCTTAACAGTAGTTTTTATATACGAACCTCTTTTATTTAATCAGACTAGGATTGTACTATATATGCAATCTTGTTTTCTGCGTTTTCCATTTTTATGTATGTATTTCCCTCACTTTCATTAAATATTTAATGTTATATGTATTAAATAAAAATATTAATCTTTTTAATGGTTACATAAACCATCATGTAAATGTTTAGAAATCCACATAAGTATTCCTGTTGGGCACTCAGATTTTTTATCGATAATGCCACTGTGACCACTGTCATAAATGTTCTTATTTTCTATGAACGTATATGAGAAGTTGCTGTGGGAAAGGGCTGAGACTGAGTCTGCCACACATACTATATGTGCAATATATTTTTGCTACAGATTTTTCTTTTGTTAAGGTTTTATGGCTTATTACGATATATTTCCTTTTCACATCTTGATTTACCTACCACAAGGTACTTGTGTCTTTTTGGTTGATTGAGAAGAGATGTTTTAAAATAGGTTCTTCTGTTTCTCAAAAGGCTCTCTCTATTAACCTGCAGGAGTAAAGTTAACTGACTTCTTTTTGTGGCGCTTTACTTGATAGGAAATACCTGTGGAACAAAAAGAAGGCGCTTTCTCCAATTTTCCCATATCTGAAGGGACTATTAAACTTCTCAAAGGTAATATTCTTGGAAATATTGTATAATTTAGAACATATTGTTTGGAAGCACTCCACTGTTTTGTTGAGATGAACTAGGACATGTTTTTACTGGTCACAATACATGTGACCAAATAATTGAAGTAGTTCTATATATTAAGTATAGGACTATAGCGGTGGTCTTTGTTGCCTCTTAAACAGGTGATTAAAATTTATTCAATACAATATGTATATTCAGAAGTATATTGATTGATAGTGCTGCTGGAGTTAAATAGTTGATGTCATTAGTATTTTCTTTTTTATCCTCTTCTACTTCTTGAGCCATCTCTAGGTCAATGATACCATTTTGGCTTAGATCTCATGTTAGCAGTGTGCCTGTGAATGAGCTAGGTAGTCACAAATGCTCAACTTAGGTGTTTTCTAAACAAGTATGGCACAGTCTAGACTGCAAAGCACTTGATTTTCAGGCTTATGCTGACCTATGGATAAGATTTCATGACAAGTGACTTAATCTCTTAAAATAATAAATAATTCAGTGCTTTGAAGTTTATTGAATTTTTCAGTCAAGCAGATTTTTCACTGCCAGAATATAATTGAACGTGACTTTGTAGATGTTGAATTCTATCAGAAGGTAGAACTCCTTAATTCTGTAGGATCAGAACCATGGGTCCTACAGTATGGCTGGTATTTTAAGAACTGCAATGTCAGATAATGGTCAATTTGTTTACAGCCCGTGGGGTGACCTTCCTGTTTCCTATACAAGCAAAGACATTTCACCATGTCTATAGTGGAAAAGATTTAATTGCACAGGCACGGACAGGAACTGGGAAGACTTTCTCCTTTGCCATCCCTTTGATTGAGAAACTTCTGGGAGAACTGCAAGACCGAAAGAGAGGCCGTGCCCCTCAGGTAACTAGCTTTATTTTTATTTATTTGTTTGTTTATTTATTTGGGGAGGCAACCCTTGATTGACTTCACAGATTGCAAGGACCTTGTCAGCTTACAACCCCTTATTTTTTAAATTTTTTACGCCTATAGCACTGGTCTTCCTAGGTGGTCTCTCATCCAATTACTAAACAGGCCCGACCCTGCTTAGCTTCCGAGATCAGATGGGATCGGGCTTGTTCAGGGTGGCATGGACATAGACAGGTAACTAGCTTTAACAGGGACCTCAGGGATTCCAAATGCCCATGGGCAAAAACATTTCTTGGGCATGTTTACGAACCCTATTTTTTATTGGGTTTTCTTTAAGTTAAAGCCTTTTTTGGGTATTTACAGCACATCTTTATCTGCAGGTAGACCCTGGTAGTTTTTTTCTTTTTTTTCTTTTAAGTAATAGCTGACATTGTTTAACCAGGGTAATTCTTTTAACAGTATCGGCCATAAATCCTATATATTTAAGTATTGTAATCTGTCCTATAGTTGTGATCACCTGTATTATTAATGCTCATCATATTCTTTTCAAACTATTAGATGTTCTTGGGGCTCGCAGATTTGGTCAAGTGTCTGATCATATTTGCTTAAGATTGAGAAAGCATTTTTAATAGAGATGCATGAATAGGAGGGGCACTCAGGCGAAGAGGCCAAGCCCCCTACATCACTGAAATGCCTGTGTTATCACCTTGGCCGGGGGTTCTTGCACCTGTATTTCTGGCCCCACCTCACTTGTTTACTGGCCTTCCATGTCCATTCTCCCTCCTCATTTATTTATTTGTTTACTGCTATTAACAAATACAGTAGTAAACAAATGAATTATTGTAGCACCTAGAATACCACCCGGCACATAGTAGATATTTAGTAAATATCTGTAGGATGAATGTATTAGGTCATTGTTCTTAACTCATATTTGCATCTTGCTGTTACCCTGCTGGTTTTGTGTTGTATGTCTTATTGGATCAAACTGAGACTGCTCAAGGATTTAAAGCCCCTCACCATGTTGGCCCTGCCTTACTACTCTGACTTCCATTTTGCTTCAAATTCACTGTGGTGTAGAGGTTCGTACCATAGGTTTTAGAGCCCGACTGCCTGAATTTGTATTCAGGCTCTTCTTCTTAGTCTTCCTAGTCTTCTGGTTTTAGACATCTATTTTATTATTGTAGGTGTTACAATGCAATTGTTTTTTTGTTTTGTTTTGTTTTTTGGTATTATAGTGCAATTGTATGATACAATTGTAGGTATTGTAGGTGAATAACTTGTAAGAATTAAATGAGAATAATGCATATTAAGCATTTAGTAGAGCCTGAGACAGTAAAAGCTCTGATATTAGCTGATGTTAATATCAGTAATAGTATTCCTTGCTCAAGTTGTTCCTTTCCTGGAATGCTATTCTTTAAGTACTAGCAGTTCCAGGAAACTTTCCCAGTTCCTTCAGCCTGCTCTGTGCAGCTCTCCTAGAGCACCTACATTTGGGCACATAACTTTTCTTTTGATTAGTAGGATCACAAGCTTTTCTTCTGAGTAGGTTTGTCAGGAACCATATTTTATTTATGATCCTTCCACACACACAGCACATTGCAAAGCACATAATAGATATTTTGATAATGCTTGTTAGGGTGAGTTGAATCATGTAATGCTTTGAATTTAATTATTAGTTTTTCCTTTTCAGGTACTGGTTCTTGCACCTACAAGGGAGTTAGCAAATCAAGTAAGCAAAGATTTCAGCGACATCACAAAAAAATTGGCAGTGGCTTGTTTTTATGGTGGAACTCCCTATGGAGGTCAAAGTAAGTAAATCCAAAAGTGAAGGAAGGAAATTACCATTCATTGTTGGATGTCCTGGTTGGATATCTTCTGACCTTGATATCCAGCTTTACCTGGTCTAGTTCTCTGGTGTTTTCTTTTGTTATTATTATTTAAAGATGGTCAAGAACATGGTCCTGCTTGATGATGTGTTAGATCCTACGTACCATTCTTAGGACATTTGTCTTATCTGTGTTCATCTAAAGACTGTAAAGATATCTTACTGAACCCAAGAGGACAGAGTCCATTTGGGCCATTCGACTAGAAAGTCAGAATTCAGGTTACTCTTTTTATCTGTCAAGGACCTTGGGTCTCTGCCTCCTCTTGCATTCTTGTTTCTTTCTTACTACAGGCAGGCTTTCTTTTCTCTGGGCCCAAGGGCTAAATGTTGCAGCCTCTGCTGTAGTATTCCATTAGTTCCCAGTTCAAGACCTTGAAGCTCTATTACGTAGAGCAGATACATAATTCAGGAAAAGATTCAAGGCATTAAAAAATTCTTAGCCTTGGCACACAAGGCTTATGATTATATTTGCCCTTCTATCTTGTTTCCTTCTCCCTAAACCTTACCTTATAGAAAGTTCCTATTTGTTTAAGATTCTTATTCTCACTTTGTGAAATCTTGACACTTTTCCACCAACCAAAGAAGCCATTTCTTTCCTGGTCCTGCCATCCCCCACTGGCGCATTTTTCTGTAATGTCACATAACACAATGGACTATCACTTCATACGTGTTTTTTCCACTAGATTAAGGAGTGCTTTGAGTATCTTTATCTTCATAAATACTTAATATACTTAGCATATTACCTTGTACTTAATAAATATAAATATTTTAGAATAAAAATATATGTAGCTGATACTCCAGACTAATAAAAGGACTTAAACACCCAGTGTATCTTATCATTGATGTTTTTTCTAGTCGAACGCATGCGGAATGGGATTGACATCTTGGTTGGGACACCAGGCCGTATCAAAGACCATCTGCAGAATGGCAAGCTGGATCTCACCAAACTTAAACATGTTGTCCTGGATGAAGTTGACCAGATGTTGGATATGGGGTTTGCTGATCAAGTGGAAGAGATTTTAAGTGTGGCATACAAGAAAGGTAAACTCCAAGCTCAAGGAACCAATAAAAGGGAGAGCAGAGGAAGCGTAGTGATTAAGTAGTCTTCTAAGGGTTAAATGAAGGCTTGGGAAATTGGAGGTGACTTATTTTATTCAGGAAAACTTAAATTTTTTAAAAAAAATTATAATTTATCACATAGTTACAATGGGAAATTTGAGAAAGTAAAAGGGGAAAATTTCATTTTTACCAGTGTGGTATGCTTTGCTTTTGGTATGTTTCTTCCTGACTTTGTGCTATTTGTGTGTGTATGTGTTTTAATTATAACCATACTGTACATATAACAATTTGGCATAATAGTCCATGAAGTGGTTGTACCATGATTTAATTTCATCTACCTGTTTTAATTTTAATAAATAATTCTGCATACAGACATTTTTGTGCAGGTAGCTTCCTTTCACACCACAATATTTAGAATTAGTTCCTTAGGATAGATTTTCAGAAGCGAAATTACTTCTAGAAATTACTTCAACCAGCTTATACTGCCACTCGAAATGTATGAAAATGCAATGAATTGGTGTTTTCTAGTTGGTAGGTCTTGTTATAACGGACAAGTTTCCCTTGTGGTTCATAAAGGCCACTGGTCAGAAAGCAAAATAAGTTTAAAGTGCTTTTGCTGTTTCAAGGATCCTTTACATAAATTATTTAGGTAGCATTTCTTTGCCTTTTGGGAATCTCTGTGTCTTTCATTTTTGTGTTCTCAATGCCTGGATCGGCCTGGTGGTTGCTGTGGAATGTTAATGGACCCTAAAAGAATTGAGTGAGGCGGAATACTATGTAGGCTTGTTTGGGTTATTCATACTGACTTTTTTCCTCCAAAGATTCAGAAGATAATCCCCAAACATTGCTTTTTTCTGCAACTTGTCCTCATTGGGTTTTTAATGTTGCTAAGAAGTACATGAAGTCTACATATGAACAGGTGGACTTAATTGGTAAAAAGACTCAGAAAACGGCAATAACTGTGGAGGTAAATGATTCACTTAGTTTCTGGAATTAGTAATAAATTGTATATCATTTTTTTCCCCGTGATTGTTTTAAGTCTGACAAGTTACAAACTCTTTTTCCAGATAAATAATAAATCCATGTGAAAAGCTAAGTAAAGACAAATTTCTTTCTGAGTTGTATGTGTTATTTGTGTTTTCCAAATTTCATCATCTGGCAGTCTGATTTCAGAAGTTTTTTGGAACCTAATCTGAATGAGCTAAACAATAAGAAATTACAGCTAGAATTTAAACTCTAGAGGGCAGCAGAAAAATCTAGTGCTCGTGTCGAAGCTGTTTTTCATCTTAGGGTCCTGTACCTAGGTGAATCGTTTCACCCAAGGAATAGACATGTACAGTAACTGACTACTACTGATTGCATTTTTTAAGTGGATGAGAGGACAAAACATACAGAAACTTTTCTTTTGTCAGTTATTTGGTCTCCTGTAGGAATGTGAATGGTATTTCTTTTCCTACATTTTCCTGATGAGGTCAGAAAATAGATAAAGAAGCTAGATGCTCTTTGGAGAAAGGGGAAAGGCTCTCTGCTTTAATGATTTAGTTTTTTTCTCCAAATGATAATGGTATCATCTGCTCTAGTCAGGCTTAAACAGTTGCTTCTAGTACCATTAGTGTTGAGCAGGTGGTTTCAGGTTCCAGCTAGGTTTTACTAATTTGATCTTTTTTTTCACTCTCTTATAAGCATCTGGCTATCAAGTGCCACTGGACTCAAAGAGCAGCAGTTATTGGGGATGTGATCCGAGTGTATAGTGGTTTTCATGGGCGTACTATCATCTTCTGTGAAACAAAGAAAGAAGCCCAGGAGCTGTCACAGAATGTGTCCATAAAGCAGGTTGGTCCTTCCTCACCCTTTCTTTTAAGGAGGCATCTTTTAATTAATAGAGTATACATGTAAGAGCTCACCTAATCTGTCATTCTCATCTCAGAGATGAGAAAAAGGTGGTTCAAACCCCCAAGATTATACCAACAATGTAGATTTGATCACTCTTATCTGGTGTTTTTACCTTGTATATGTAATTCGGTACGGTTGATTTAATGACCAAGGATTGGAAATAGTCTTGAGGTTTGTCCATGTAAAGCAGCGCATGTTTTCTCCTTTATATTATTTTCAACAGAAGTATCACCAAAATATGAATGTCTTTTACAGGTAAAAAGTACCTATAATGTTGGATCTGGTATTCTTAGACCAGTTTGTTTCTTTGGCAGGATGCCCAGTCATTACATGGAGATATTCCACAGAAGCAAAGGGAAATCACACTGAAAGGTTTTAGAAATGGTGATTTTGGAGTATTGGTTGCAACCAATGTTGCTGCACGTGGGTTAGACATCCCTGAGGTTGATCTGGTTATACAGAGTTCTCCACCAAAGGTAAGAGTTTTTTGTTGTTGTTGTGTCTTTGGGCACTAAAATAAAATGGAACTTGTATCATTAACTTTCATGTGATTAGTAATATTCTCTCATAAGTGCTAGGATGCTAAGGATGATTTTAAAATTTATTGCGATGCCCTCCCTTCAGAACTGACAGTTGAGTGCAAGTGTGGTCAGTGCCTAGAGATTGGGAAGATAATTTCTGATTAGAGGGAGTCCTGGAAGGCTTCATGGAAGTAGTGCAGTTTTGAACTGGACTTTGAACATGTGTAAGACTTAGATGGGGTGGGGCTAGAATAGATAAACTCATCAACTAGAGGATAGAGAAGGGAGAAAAGGCCTGTAGTTAATAGCCTCCATGGTTAAAACTGCTTGGGTGTGTGGGAGATGAGAACCTCTCAGGGAGGGTCCTAAAGCATAGTTTATGTGGTGTGGACAGTACTTCACATAAATTTTAAAAAGCCTGTTTTAAGTGTGAAGGCCCTATAACTTACCCCCAAACCGTCACATTTCTCAGGATTAAAGGTTTACAGTGTTGGAAAAAATAACTCTGATAACTGTGAAGTCTTCAGTTTTTTTAAAGGAAGTCCCATGTGTGTGGCATGGACATTGTTTAAATGAGCCTGCACCTGTACTGCCCAGTATGATAGCCACAGCCACATGTAGCTGTTAAGTACCTGAAATGCACCTGGTCTGAATTGACATATGCTATAAGTATAAAATATACATTGGATTGTTTTTATTTTAACTTTTATTATGCACAATAGATTTTGAAGACATGAATAAAGAATGTAAAGATATCTCATTTGATTACTTGTTTTATATAGATACCATATTGAAATAATAAAACTTTTGGGTGTATTAAATATACCCAAAATAAAATAATTATAAATTATTTTAAATAATTTATTTTATTTTATATATTTTTATTTTATATGAATATATTTTATATTTAAAT
>NW_006438113.1:14569573-14574955 GCF_000325575.1 Pteropus alecto | reverse complement strand
ATAATTATAAATTGATTTAACTTTTTAGTGTCTTTACTAGAAAATTAAAGATTGAAATTACATATTATGGTTCTGTTGAACAGCACTATGTTTTTTGTAGATTTGTCCACAGGATAGAGGCCATTGTTCTAAACGTTTTTAAAAATTGTCACAGTTCTTTACATTGAAATGCTAAGGAACTTCCCTATACCTCCTCGCATATATAACCACCACACTTGCCTCTATGAAGACTGCTCAAGTCTTTGTCTCTTTTTTGTTCATTGTCACTCACTCATATATTTTACTTCAATAGGATGTGGAGTCCTACATTCATCGTTCTGGGCGAACGGGTAGAGCTGGAAGGACAGGGATTTGCATCTGCTTTTATCAGCACAAGGAAGAATATCAGTTAGCACAAGTGGAGCAAAAAGCGGTAAAACTATTTTCTTAGCTTTACTTAGCAACTGTTGAGTTATAAAGTCAGCGTTTGGTTTCTTTATTCAATTTTTTTACTAACTTTAAATTATTTTTCTTTCCATCATGTGGCCATGACTGTGAAAGCTTATTAGATACATATTTTATATTTTGTTCTGTGATATAAAACACATTTTGAAATAACTTTGCATTTGAAAGCAGTGGTTTTGTTTTCATGTATACAGTTATAAGGAGTGTTTTTATGTTTGAAAGGCAGTTTTCAGACAATGATAACATGAACACACCAAAAATATTTAAACATAGAGTAAGGGGTTATAGGAATTGCTTGAAAACCAAAAGGATGAGAATATGTGAAAAGGATAAATTTTAAAGTGGGAGGGAAGAGACTAATTTTCCTTACAGAATTCTTCTGTAATGAGATTCTTAAGCAGCTACTTCTTCCTCCAGGAGGTGGAGCTTAATCTCCCTCTTTCTCTTTGAGTGGACTGCACTTAGTGATTTGCTTACAAAGAATAGAATAGGAATGTGGGGGGTAGGGGGAGTGCAGAAAGCAGGCTGGCACTATACTACCTGGCCAGGTAATCATGGTTGACATCAGTGATAAGCATGTACCCCTGTTAAGATGTGATAAGATGGCATTGACCTCTGCTCTTCTTCCTCCAAACCCATAGCTCCAGTCTAAGCATGTGAAAAATATTAGACAGCCTCAAATTGAGGGATAGTCTAAAAATATCTGACCGGTACTCGTTAAAACTGTCCAGATCATGAAAAACAAAGAATGACAAACTGCTACAGATCAGAGGAAACTAGGAAGACATGATGACTAGATGTAATGTAGTATCTTGGACTGGGTATTGGAACGGAAAAAGGATTTTAGTAGGAAAACTAGTGAAATTCGAATGAACTCTAGAGTTCAGTTCATAGTAATGTAGGAATATGGGTTTCTTAGTTGGGACAAATGTACCATGGTAATAACAATAAGGAAACTCGGTACATGGTACATAGAAACTCTCTGTAAATCTAAAACCATTCTCAAATATAAAGTTTATCTTATAAATATGTAATAAATATGTTTGGTAAATATAAAAAATTAAAGGACTGCTAATCTCAAAGGAAACAATGGCCACGTTGTACATTAAATTATGGTTCATTTTCTTGTAGGGAATTAAATTTAAACGAATAGGTGTTCCTTCTGCAACAGAAATAATAAAAGCTTCCAGCAAAGATGCCATCAGGTGTGTTCTCTACTGCTGCTATGGTCTGTTTTAGCGCTTGTTCTGTTAATTGCATGTCTTTGTGTAGTAATGAGATTTGGCCTTTTAAATTTTATTTTCTTTATTTATTATTAATAATTTATAACCCACTTGTTATAAAAGCACTCAGACTGTGCTGAAGTAAAGTTATACAAAGTAAAAATCCTCATTTCTACTCATGCCTGCTCACCAGAGGAAACCACTAATAATAGTTTGGTTTGTCTTGGGCAGTTTAAGGAACTGTATCTTAGATACAGTGTAGGTGCTTCCCATCTGGAGATTGATTAGATGGGATCACAGATTATATTCTAAATCTTCATTAATACAGTTCCCCACTTGGGAGAAATGAGAGTTGCTTTTTTTAAGTTATAGTAAATATCTAGATTTTGAGGATTACATCAACTAACAGTGTTTGTCATTGGAGGTGCTACTGGCATTGGGGGCAAGAAAATCTTTTATTGTATGGGATTGTCTTCACAAATTGAAGGATATTTAGCTGTTAAGCATGCCTGGCTGTGCAATATGTATCCCTAGGGGTGAGTGGGGTTGGCATTATGAAAAACAAAAAGGCCCTGTTCTCCAAATGTCCCCGGCTTAGAACCAGAGACTGAACATCATTTTTAAAGTGCTTTCCACAGTTATCGTAAATATGTGACATGCTTATTTTAAAAAAATAGGAGGGATTCACGATCAAAAGAAATGCTGGGTATTAATTAGCATATTAATAGCTTGGGAAAGTTCTGCAAATGAAAAGAACTTAATTCTATATTGACGTACATTTTAAAATTGTTTACACTCTTTTTCTGTAACACCGTGATAAACATCTTAATATCTGTTTTATTTCCTTAGGATAAAATTTTTTTTTGCTGGGGGGAGGATTGGTGGTCAATTAGAATTAGAGTCAATCAAAGGAATAGATTTATTACTACAGAAGTGTGACTGTGTACATTGCATCAAAATGATGCATTAGGCATATGAAAGATGTGGTTTGAAAGTTATTGATTTATCTTGAGATGCTGTTTTCTTGAGAATGGAATCTGTCCACTTCTGCTATCCTTTCTCTTGACAAATATACTCTCAATCAAACTAGGCTTTTGGATTCTGTGCCTCCCACTGCCATTAGTCACTTTAAGCAGTCAGCTGAGAAGCTGATAGAGGAGAAGGGCGCTGTGGAAGCCCTGGCAGCAGCGCTGGCCCACATTTCAGGTGCCACATCAGTAGACCAGCGCTCTTTGATCAACTCAGATGCGGTGAGTCCCTGTCAAATTTCTGATGCTTTGTAATTTGGAGTTTGAGCAGGATTTGAAAATATTTCATTTAAACTTCCCAGTTGTTTTAACTTTTGCATTAAGGTAGATGTAAACAAACCATAGAGACTGAAAGATTAGCGGTTTCCAGTGTCCCAGTGAAGTGGGGGAATGGTAGTGACTGCTAACGGAATGTTCTAGAATTTTAGATAGTGGTAATGGTTGTAAGTTTTGTGAACATACTAAAAACTCTTGAATTGTACACTTTAAAATAATGAATTCTATGGTATGTGAATTATATCAATTTTTTGAAATTTTAAAATATATATGCACACACATGTATATATTTATCCAAAATTCCTAGAAACTTTAGAAGGTACATACTTTTTTTATTTTTTTTTAATTCGAGATCATAGGTTCACATGTAGTTGTAAGAAATAATATAGATTCTTTGTGCACTTTGCCCGGTTTCCCCCAATGGTAATATTTTGCAAAACTATAATGTTACAACTGGTTATTTCTATGGCACAATCCACCAATTGGCACAGTCCACCAGACTTATTCGCCGTTCCCCAGTTTTACTCATTCTAATTTGTGTGGTTGGTGGGGAGGTATATCCTTTTAGAAAGAAATTTTCCAGAAATATTTTAGAAACTTGAGGGCAGTTGTTTATAAGTTAGGCTTGTTTTCAAGACTTTAATTTTGTTCTCCTTTCATCCATAGGGCTTTGTGACCATGATCTTACAGTGCTCAATTGAAATGCCAAACATTAGTTATGCTTGGAAAGAACTTAAAGAGCAGCTGGGTGAGGATATTGATTCCAAAGTGAAGGGAATGGTCTTTCTCAAAGGAAAGCAGGTAAGGAAGGCTGGGGATTCTATTGTGACCTCGCTTTTGGTTCAGTAGCTTTATGCTGTCAGTAAACACTGTATGGTGGCTTCTCCCTAATCTATGAGGATGCTGCATCTTTTCACTCTATACAGTCTTCTCTGGGCAGTGTCATCCATGACCCGCAGTTGCTGCTTAGTCACTGACAACTACCTTATGTGTTATCTCTAGCCAGAACCATGTGCTGGACTGGAAGATCCAGCTGCTTCTCTGACATCTCCATCAAATGGGGTTTATTAAGTAGCTTAAAACAAACATTCAAAATTGAATTCTAAATCTTTAATTCAAATTCAAATTTTTAAATCTTGCCTTCCAAACCTGGTGTTCTTTCTTCTGATTCCTATTCAGAAGTTAATGGCATGGACCACCGGCACAGGAATTCTCAAACATTTTGGTCTCATGATCCTTTTATATTCTTAACAAATATTGGGGACACCAAAAAGCTTTTGTTTATGCGGGTTATATCTATCGATATTTACTTTATTAGTAAGTAAAACTGGAACTCTAAGAGAAGAATATCATGTTCCATTAGCTAGCAGAGCAACGATGTCATCGCATTTAGTGTCTGGGTAATTCCACTCTCTCCTTCCTAATGAGAGAGTGAGAGTAAAAGGACAGATAACATTTTAGTATTATGAAAATAGTTTTGACTTTGTGGAACCTCCAAAAGATCTCAGAGTTTCAGGGGTACATTCTTGGAGAACCACTGACCTAGTAAACCAAACCAGGTTTATCTTCAACTCATTGCATGTCTGACCATGTTGTTTATTTCTTTAAGCAACTCCACACAATCTGTGGCATGAAGTCCTAACTTTCACATGGAGGATAAGATTCTTCATGAGTTGGCTGCTGCCCCCCTTATCAACTTATCTCTATCTCCTCACTAGCAACACCCTCCACTCCAGTAATGCCAAGCACACCTTGCTGTCTCTCATCCTGAGTGCATGCTCAACCCACTGCTTATAATACTTCTTCCTTTATGGTAGTCTTTATGACTTGGCTTAGCTTTAAGTCTCCCTTGTGAAACTCCCTGGCCGTATGCAGAATTGGGGGCATCTTTTTCTGTACTGCAGCGTTTTAGGATATACCTTTATTCAGGTAAATTTTACTTGCTGTGCTTGCTTACTGACTGAGAGCCTCAAGAACACTATGACCTACTCAAGGGCAAAGACTGTTTTCTAGTTCTCTCTCTACCCCAGTGAGTGCCTGGCATTGAATAGTTAGTAAACATGTGAATGAAGATTCCCACAAATGGCAAAATCGATCAGTACCTGATGCTACCTGTGGTTATAATTGGGTAAATTATTAGGTAGACAGGGGTGTTGCTCATAAAATATTGTAATTAAAGATGGCCAGTTGAGAGGGGTGCCTGTGTCAGTTAGTTGCAGGGACAATTTGACTATATTTGTGGAGACCAAGAAAAAGGAGGACTTTCTTAACTGGAAATGATGTCATTGCTTATTATCAAAGATAGTGTCCTGTAAAATATTTAATTTTTTAAAAACTTTATAGGAAGCTGAATTATGAAAAACTAGAAACTTAACAATAGAAGATCATTTATTTTTCTGTTTCAGTTAGGC
>NW_006438113.1:14540819-14569539 GCF_000325575.1 Pteropus alecto | reverse complement strand
AAGGCAGTATATTTTGATGGTTTTATACCATAGGTTTTGGAGACATACTGACCAATGGTGGGGCCTTAGACAAGACACTTAGCCTCTCCAAGCCTGTTTCCTCAGCTGTAAATGTTGCTAGTGGCTACTTGAGGATTAGCACAGTGCGATAGCAAAGAATGATCTCTAGTCAGTTCTAATTTGTTTTTGAATACTTTTTTGCACCCTTGACTTTTTGCTGTTTTGCTTTTGGGAGATATAATATGTTGGCCTTGGTTTAAAGTTTATCTAAAATTGATACTTTTTTTTTTATTTGACATAATTCTTGGTCATTTAGAGTATTACTTGATGTGCATTTTATAATTCTAGTCAAAGGCTGGATTAACTTGAATTTGTTTTGATTTCTAGGGTGTTTGTTTTGATGTCCCTACTGCAGCAGTAACAGAAATACAGGTATTCTTTCACTTGGATTTTGAAGTTAACATATCTAAATTGTAAAATGTTCATCACTGACAGTACAGAATGGAAAGGGGAACAATATAGCTTTGGTTCCTTTACTAAACGTTAAGAACTTTAGTATTTTTTCTACCAGCCTTTTATTCTGTTATTTTTTTCTTGTTCAGCCTGCCTGTTTTCCTTTCTACAGAGTTGTGAACAATATCCAGCTTTTTTCCCTGTATATGTTATACAGGGTTTACATAAACATTTTTAATTAGTACATCTTTATTCAGTACTGCTGTGAGAAACATGTTTGTATTTATGTTTTTCTACCTGACAGCTTTGGATGCCCTGTAGAATTGAATTGAATAAACGAGACTGTGATGAAGATACATTACAAGGGTACTTCTCATAGTGAAACTTATTTTCCTACACTTTAGTGACTGGTTTTTGGGCCATGAGAGTTAGTATTATTTTTGACCAATAACCTTTTAAGCACTTAGGTTATCAGATTGGTTTTTCTCTTTGAGAAAGAGCAAAAAATGTTGTCTTTCTCATGCCTTATTAAACCAAATTCAGTAAAAACGGAAGCATGTAAAAACAAACATCTCTCAACAGGAAAAATGGCATGATTCACGGCGCTGGCAGCTCTCTGTGGCCACGGAGCAGCCAGACCTAGAAGGACCACGGGAAGGATACCGAAGCTACAGAGGACAGCGGGAAGGCAATCGAGGCTTTAGGGGACAGCGAGAAGGAAACAGAGGTTTCAGGGGACAAAGGGAAGGAAATAGAAACTTCAGAGGACAGCGATCAGGAGGTGGCAGAAGTAACAGATTTCAAAACAACAAAGGCCAGAAACGGAGTTTTAGTAAAGCATTTGGTCAGTAATTTGAAGTAGAGGATTTATATGGCAAAACAGAACTGTGTTTGGCAACATTGAACTGAACTTTCTTTTTCATACAAAGTTAAAAGCACATTGTGTTTCCTTCCTGACCACTTGCCCAGGCCCGCATCTTTTCCAGAGAGATAAGCTTCATTTAAATTATTTCATCTGATGATTGTCATTTATAACTTTATTGCTACTTCTATATTGGGTTTTCTTTTTGAAAAGGTGTATGAATTCATTACATTTTTCTTCTAATGCATTGTCTATAGATGGTAAGGTAAAATCAAGCATGCATCGGAAGCTGTCTATACTCTTTAAGTTGATCTGTCTTCATATTTAAAGTTTTATTTTAATAGCGTTCTTTCTTAAGTACCTATGGGGACATGCAACAGTCTCTGGAGAAACACTTTGAGTAGTCAGGTTTTGTTCTGTAATTGGCATTCCTCAGCCACCTGCCTAATCATTACTCATGTGGCCCTGTAACATGTCTTCTGAGAATTAATACTGAGCAGTGTTTTGAAGCAAGATTTCAAACTTAGCTGGGATGTAATAAAGTTTATGCCAGCATGTGCTCTTGATTTGGAGGATGATGATACATTTGATAGGAGACATTATGTAAATTAGCCATTGTTATGTGCATTTTGATACATTTTTAGCTTCTCAATATAAGGTGGTTTATGCTGCAGTGAATGCATTACAGATTTTATATATCCATATGTCTACATATATAACAAAGTATTTTAATAGAGAGCAAGTGTCTTTAAGGAATTTCAAATTTATAAGATGGTCCCACAACTTTCTTCATAAGTAAGGCTTGGGTAAATAGGGCTTGATGATAATGTACTCTTCTTCCTATTGGAAGATTAACATTATTTACCAAGAAGGAATTAAGGGAGTGGGGGCAGAGATTTTTTCATTGCTGGAGAGTCCAAATACCAACTGAAAATATTTTTACATGTAAGAAGGAAACAATATCTGTTGAAAACAAAGAGAAACAAGATGCATGATAAAGTATTCTTTTAATGATGAAAACTTAGTAAGTCATTAATGTTTCTGAGGTTAACTTCTAACGGGAACACTGGAGTTTTTAGGTAGAATGATCCAGTTTAGTTTCTTAGGGGCCTCGTTTTTATAGCTGCGATATAGGACATTGTTTTCTATTAGACTGCTACTCCATTGAAAGGTTTTAGCTGCTTAGTCTTTTTTAAGGAAAAACTATATGGTTATTTTTAGTCGTTGCTTTGAGGGAACTGAGGAACTTAATATATCCCCTGGCCAGATAACTCTGAGTTCTCAGATATTCTCTGGGAAACTTTCTGCATGGTGCAAGAACTTAAGAGTGGCATTGTCTTCTTGCCTTAATTCCTAGAAATTCTGTACTGAGACTCTCAGGGAATAAGCTATGGTGGGAGGAATTAAACTCCATGGCTTGTCTTGTTTTCATTTAATTATTTTGAATAACAAGTATTTCTAGGCCCCGGTTTCTCTCACTTAGTCTATATCTGACTGCCTCTTGATCACCTGGCAATAAAGGGCTCAGAGAGCCAATGCTGAGGCAGTTTCCTCTTTCTATTTGCCCCTCAGTTCTATTTTTTAATCCTGATTGGATATTTCTCTGTTCTCAGAAATCCTCTTGCTTTAATTCCTTGATCCACTTGTCAATTTTATCACTTTTCTTCCTATTCCTCATGTCTTCCCATCAGGCCTCAGGGATTTAGGGGAAGTTGTTTGATGATAGACAACTCATGTACCTTGTGTATTACAATTTTATTAGATTCTAATTTTGCTCAAATACTGAGCGTACTTCAGTAACAACCAAAACATTTCATAGTTTGGATAGGAATGAGTACCTTATCAAGCAGTTCAAAAGGACACAGTACCTGTCCTTTAGAAAGGAACAGCTAAAACCTTGATGTGGAGTAGCCTAAAGAAAAATAATTAAGCATAAATCAAGAGCAAAGGGGAAGATTGTGGGATATTTTCCTTTAAGCAACTTAATTTTAAGGAAAACATGACTATTTCAATAAATGAAGCTAAAGTTCTTCCTGGATCCCAGACCTCAAACCATATTTATAAATGTATAATTCAGCTACTGCTTTGTTTAAATGGGCTTGTTGGGCTAGCCTGGGAAATGTTATCATTTTTACTATTTTCTACAGAGAAAATATTTTTCAATTTATATATCAAACAACTCACTGAACTTTTGAAATATAACACTTTTTTATGTTGGAGTATCTGTGCAGCGGTTTCTTTACAATTGTACATAAAATGTTTTTACTATAAAATTGAGTTAATGTATAAAATACTGCTTTATGCCATAATAAAGTTATTAGTATTACTAGTTCTGTTCTTGGTGACTTCCTAAAATTGAAAATAGCTTGAAATTTTTTATTTTAAAAATAATAAATGATGAGTCTATGGCCATGCCACCCTGAATGTGCCCAATCTCGTCTGATCTCAGAAGCTAAGCAGGGTTGGACCTGGTTAGTACTTGGGTGGGAGACCACCTAGGAATACCAGGTGCTGTAGGTGTTAATAATAATAATAATAATAATAATAATAATAAATGATGGGTGTAAAAATCTAAACATAAGAGGAAAAAAACTAATAGTCAACCCATATCTAAGATTTTTGTGAACATCTCATCCAGGAATTCATTTACAAAATTGGAACCATTCAGTTTTATGAATTGCTCTTTCCCCCTCAATGTTGTACACACTTTTCTGTAAGTACAGATCCACGACATTTTTGATGACTCCATGGTATCTTACTGTATATTTAACCAGGACTCTAGATGGCCATGTTGGTTATTTGTAATTTTTCACTATTATAAGCAACCCTAAAATGAGTGTTCTTGTATGCATCTTTGCCTACTCGTCTGATTGTCAGGTTAGGATAAATTTTCTGAAAGTAGAATTGCAGGTTCAAAGTGAATGTGTATTAAATTTTGGTGCAAGTGGCTCTCCAAAGCAGTACCAGTTTACATTCCCACCCTACAATGAATGAGAAAACGTGTTTCTCCATAGCACTGGTACACTGGATTTTGGCTTCCTTTAGTCATTTTGCTAGGTGCAAAATAATATTGTATTATATTTATTTGCACTTTTAATTGAGGGTTAAGATCTTGCATTTATTGGCCATTTGCATTTTAAAAAATACCTTATGTATTTGTCCTTTATTGGGGTCATTATAAATTTGTGGATTTTAACACATGACATACTTTATTACAGTTACTTTATTGATGATCAAATTGTCCCATCTTTAGCCAGCAAGAGCCTCTTAAGTTGGTACCTTCTCAGTCATTTTGACCTTATCCTACTAGTCTTTGATAGTTTCCTTGATCTCTAATATGACAAGATATCCAGGCTCATCCTGCCCCAAATCCGGAATTACCATGTTCTCCAAGTAACCTTGTTTCCTTATAATAGGAAATGCTATTTGGAGCCTACAATCTGGTGACCAAGACTTATTTTAAGTCCTACATTACAATTTTTTTTTTTTAATCTGGCTCATTACATAACTCAAATTTATGTTAGATTGTTGTTGTTGCTGTTACAAAAGTGATCTTTTTCTCCATTGCATCTTTCTTCCAATAAAAAGTTGATTTTTATACTTTTATTTGTGACAGGTATACTTACTGAACTTTCTTACTTTTTCTGTGTTCGGTTGTTTTACTTTGCTTTTTCAGGAAGACAATCATACCATCCATAAATAATGATAATTTTCCCTTCTCCTTCCCAATTATTACACCTCTCATTTTGTTTTTTGTACAATTGCATTTTCTGACACTTTCAGGTCAATATATACTAAAGATGATATAATCACCTTAGTCTTATTTAATACATTTTCCATTAATAATAATAATGTCAAAGACAAATTAGTGCTCTTATTAGTGGTATTTTTACTGGAATGAACATAATTGATAGGCGCTAGCTGTGCTCTGACCAAATTCACTCCCTTTCACCACAACATACCCTATACTTTTCTATCTTTTCTGATTGTTATCTTCATGAAATAGATTTCAGATCACGGCATTATGGTGATCTATACTCTATACTACTCACTGGACAAATTCCATAGGGACAGCTTTATAACATCTCAGGGACATGTGAATGCTCAATCCTCAAGATACGGATATAAAAAGAAGGCCAAGAGGGAATATGCTCCCCAAATGGCAGCCAGAACTCTTCCATCTCAAGTTTCCTAGTCCAAAGTCTTTGTGTTTCTTAGGTGTGTTTGTGTAAAGATTTTTCAAAAATCTAGTTTTCACATGCGTGTTCTTCCAGCCAGATCTTTAGAGGACAGCACCATGTGTTGTGGTGGTTTATTTATTGAGCTCCTACTACAAGATAGTATAGCATAATGATTGAAAGTGGACTCTGGAGTAAAACTGCCTACTTATTTTTAGTGACCTTTGGTAAATAATTAATCTCTGGACCACAATTCCTAATCTGCAGAATGCAAATAATAGTATCTCACAGAGTTGTTCTGAGGATTAGAAGATTTTGATATATAGAATGTTATCTGGCTCACAGTAAGTAATTAGCTGCCATTATTAACCATGTGCCAATCACTTTCCTATTTATGAATAGATATATACTGAGCACCTACTATGATTATTATAGTTGTTTCCTTACCAGTCTTTCTATTTATTCCCTTGTCTCTCCTTCAGTTTGTTTCCTGAATAATCCTGTAAGTCAGGTCTTGTCACCCTTTTCTTCAAAACCATCCAACAGCTACCATCTCACTGAGAATAGCCAAAGTCCATATTAGTCGCCTTACACATCCTACATAATCAGGCCCATATTACTTCTTTGACTTCATCTCTTACTGCTCTCTCCATTCACTCCATCCAAGAGGTATTCTTCCATGAATACACAAGGCACACTCTCCTGTGTCTTCAGATCTTTACTCAAATGATGTGTTTTCAGAAAAGGCCTTTCTTGACAACTCTTTAAAAATAGCAAGCTTCCTGAGAACCAGGCAAAATGGCATAGATGATAGAAGCTTCACTCATCTTTTCTTGCGACCACATCAAAGTTGAGACAGAAACTTGGAGCAAATAGCAAGCAGAGTCACCTGGGGATCTAGACGAACAGCTAGAGAAATAAGACATCACCCAGCAATAGGTAGGAGGGGCCTAAGACTTGAGGCTGCCCGGTCCCCAGCAGCTGAATGGGACAGAGACTATGGCAGTGGCAGCTGCAGACACCTCTTAAAGGGGCCGTTTCTGCAACTGCGACCAGACTTCTTCGTTGACAGACCTGCTCGCTCTGAGCACCAGCGCCGGGCTGACTGCATGGGGGGCACTAGGGACTTACAGGAGGACACTGAGTTGTTGGAGCAAGGGCCAGAGGCAAGGCTTTCTCCTGTGCAGAAGTGCCAGTGGTATCCCTTGTTTCTCTGTTGAGCCCTCCCCTCTCCCAGTGCACGGACTCAGCGCCGCCATAGCTGAGACGTCATTGAACTGGGGTTGCTCTTCTCAGAGGATTCCCTGAAACTCCACATCCCTCAGCTGGGGGCCCTACCCAAGCCACATTTAGTTGTGTCCTCGGTGAGTTCTGTGCCACTTGCTGAACAGCTCCAAGACTCACTAGTAGCAGCTGACCTTGGTTTCTGGTGTGGTTTCTTGAGGCAACTAGAAGCATAACATCTGTGAACTGCTTGCTTAATCTTAACAGCTGATCCTCGAGGAGCACAGGCTGGGACTAAACTTAGTCCCTCTCAGGACTGTGCCACTAGACACCTGCTACACAAAGCCACGCTAATAAGACAGGGAGGACATGGTTTCATAGTGTAGCAGTTAGCACATCTGCTTTACATGCAGAAGGTCCTGAGTTTGTGCCTTAGTGGAGGAACGGTCCATGGTCTACGGCCATGCCACCCTGAACAAGCCCGATGTCTGATCTCAGAAGCTAAGCAGGGTCGGGCCTGGTTAGTACTTGGATGGGAGACCACCTAGGAAGACCAGGTGCTGTAGGCATAAATTAAAAAAAAAAGTCCAGGAGACTTAGGAGCTTTGATTAGTACATAGAAACAGACACAGAAAGGCATCCGAAATGGGAAGACAAGCAGAAACCATATGAAAGAACAGAACATAGATCAAAGAAAAATGCAGTCAAGCAATCTCACAGATGCAGAGTTCAAACCACTGATTATAAAGATGCTCAATGAAATTAAGGGAAGTGTAGATGAACTCAGTGAGAACTTTAATAAAGGGATAAAAAACATAAAAATGGAAATGAAAATTATAAAAGGGAACCAGTCAGAAATGAAAAAATACATTATCTGAGATGAAGAGAGTATATCAGAGAGAATCAACAGTGGCAGAAAAAGAGCATCGAAACACCGATATAGAGGATGGGGAAGCCAAGGACACTCAGTCAGAACGGCAAGAAAAAAGTAACCATGAATATAATAATAATTTAAGGAGCCTATGGGACAAAATTAAGGGTAACAACATCTGTGTCATCTTCAGGAGTACCTGAAGAAGGAGAACAAGAAGTTGAATATATATTTGAAGAAATAATGATTCAAAAACTTCCCTAACCTGGCGAAGGAAATAGATATTCAACCCCAGGAAGCTCAGAGAGTCCCCCAAAAGATGAACCCAAAGAGGCCCACACCAGGACACATCATAATTAAAATGCCAATGGTTAAATACAAAGAGAGACTCTTAAAAGCAGCAAGAGAAAAACAGTTATCTACAAGGGAGCACCCATAAGACTGGCAGCTGATTTCTCAACAGAAGGACAGAAGGGTTTGGCACAAAATATTCAGTGTTGAAAACCCAAGATCTACAACTAAGAATACTTTATCCAGCAAAGCTATCATTTAGAGTTGAAGGACAGATAAAGAGCTTCCCAGACAAAAATAAGCTAAAGGAATTCATCAGCACTAAGCCAGCATTACTTACAGGAATTGTTGGAGTGACTTCTTAAGAAGAAAAAACATGTATCAAAAACATGAATAAAGAATGGTAATAACTACTTACTTATTAACAAGTACCTCAAATGGAAAAGAATTAAGTGCTCCACCCAAAATATAGGCAAGCTGAATGGATAAGAAAACAAGACCCCTACATATGCTGCCTATAAGATACTCACTTCAGATTGAAAGACACAGACTAAAATGAAGAGGATGGAAAAAAGATATTGCCTTGATGGACCTAGAAGGTATTGCACTGAATGAATTAAGTCAGAGAAAGACAAATACCACATGATTTCAGGTACATGTGGAATCTATGAAATAAAATAAACAACAACAATAAAAACAAAAACAAACTCAAATACAGAGACTATTTTGAGGGCTACTAGATGGGAGGGAGTTTGGGGGGTACAGTGAAAAAGAGCAAAGGGATTAAGGAGTACAAATGGATAGATACAAAATTGTCATGGAGATATAATGTAGCAGCATAAGGAACATAGTCAACAATGTTGCAAAATGTAAGGGGCAAGAGTGGTACCTGATTTAGTTGGGTGACCATTTTGTGAGTTATATAAATCTCTAATCACTATGCTGTACAACTGAAACTAATATATAATTGTATGCCAACTATAATTGAAAAAAACATTGAATTGTATGATGTTAATATGAGCAACTAATTGTCTTTTATACTTCAGTAAAACTGGGGGAAAAGATTCAACAATTGAGTAAAATTTGTAATTTTTTGAGCAAACTCAAAAAACATAGTCGTTGAGTAAATTAATGTACATACCCCAAATGTTGCCAAATTTTCATAAATCAAATTTGTATTAATTTCTTTATATATGTAGTCAGCATATTAAAAGAACAATTGTAATTTTTCGATTGGGAGGGGCAGAAAAATGAGATGGTTATATGATGGGTTCCTGGATTACAATGTACAAAAAAGAAAAAAAATAGCGACCTTGCTTCACCTATTAACACTCCTTATCTCGTTTTGTTTCCATAACGCTCATCATCTGACATTACTATATATTTAATATATTTAATGTCTTTTCCTATACTAGTAGAGGTTTTTTGTCTGTTTTTAACTGTTGAATTCCCAGAGCCTAGAATAGTGCCTGGCAAATTAACAGGCACTTTAGATATGTTTGGAATGAATGAATGAGTTATTTAGAATGTTGTGGAAAATGCACTGGTAGGAAGCCAGACTGGCAGCAGGAGTACCTATTAAAAGTAATGCAGATGATGTAGTCTAAACTATTGTAGATGAAAAGTAGACAGATGTAAGAGCTATGTGGAAGGTGAACCAGACAGTACTTGGTTTTACATTTAAGGATAAGAAAGAGCAAGGTGTCACCATCAGCTTGGAGTGTAGTGGTGCCATTCACTGAGATGCAGAATGTAAGGGCAAATGTGGTGTGGGAGGAAGTGGACATATGAAGAGGAAAATACCGAGTTCTCATTTGAACACACTGATGTACACAAGTCAGTGGAACATTCAGGTGTGGTTGTTCCACTTAGGAAATAGATACTACAGTCCAAAGCTCCAGAGAGTCATCCAGACTGGAGACCAAGTTTTGGAAATAAGCAGCACATGTTTGTAATTGAAGCCCTAGGAAGTCATAAAATCTCCTTTGGACAAAAATTAGAAAGGAATCCTGAAGAACACGAACATTTTTAAAGGACAGGCATATAATTTCATTCATTTCTTAGAATAATTCTGTAGAGATAAGCAATAAATTATGGGCTCTATGCACAGTAATAAATTGTCACTTACATTTTACTATGAGACGGTCGAAGCTTAGAAAAGTTAACTTGTTAATTAGAAGATCTGAGATTAAAACTGAGCTTCCAAAATCAGTGCTAGCACTTTATAGTTAAAACTCTGTCATCCCCCACCTCACCCCCGTATTTGACTCGCTAATTTACGAAGGTATGTAATGTAAAAAGCCATCCTTGAGGTGGCTTGTCACAGCTCCGGGATTTAACTTTTGTTACTTTGGGAAGTTGTGCACATCCCTACAACCTGTATTTCATGGCTGAAGTGAAAATATTAATTGATCACTGAGTACTTTTTACTTTTATAGCTTTTGCTCGACAGGCTATATAGTAACAATAATAAACGGATCCTTGTTACATTACTAGCCAGTGGCTGAGTTACACACTAATATCAAAAGACTTCTGCTTTTCAGCTTATACCAAATAACGAGAGTAGTTAGTAGTAGTAGTTAATAGTTAGTAGTTTGTACATATGCTGCCGAAATAAGCACCAGTAGACATGTTTGTAAACAATACTTCCACGTTACCTTAAAGTCAGCCGAAATTTTTATATAAGTATAACTTCGCTGGGTCAAGCGAGAGAGGAATTCACCACTACAGAGAGCGGGGCTGGAGGTGGGGGCCACCACCCTTGGCTGCTTCGTTTCCATGACATCGGTTGCCATGGTAATAGCTACGCCTTCCCATTGGTCACTGCCGCATTGCGGTTCCCTTGGCAGACTTCATTGGTTACCATTCTGCAGTGCTCGGACCGTAAGTGAAGTGTCGCAAAGCAGAAGGAAGGCGGGAGTCCCAATTGCAAACACTGAGGAAACCAGGGCTGCAGAGGCCGCAATGGCGAATACTGCGTGGGCCGAGATTCGTGAGAAATTCCAGGCCGCTCTGGCCCTGTCGCGAGTAGAATTGCATAAAAACCCCGAGAAGGAACCGTACAAGTGCAAATACGGCGCCCGAGTGCTGCTGGAAGAGGTCAAAGCGTTGCTTGGCCCGGTGCCTGAGGACGAGGATGAGCGGCTTCAAGCGGAGGACGGCTTAGGCGCGGAGGACGACGCCCTGGAGCTCCCGGCTGAAGTGGTGGAGGTCGAGGGCCCTAACGCACAGGGGGCAGTGAGGCTGGCGGTTATTGAGTTCTATCTCGGAGTAAACCACATCGACACTGAGGAGCTGTCGGCGGGAGAGGAGCATCTGGTGAAATGCCTGAGGCTGCTGCGCAAGTACCGGTTGTCGCAAGACTGCGTCTCCCTCTACATCTTGGCGCAGGTGAGAGCGAGCCTGGCCGGCTGCTGTCGGCCAGAGGCGAGGGGATGGAGAGGGCCCCCTCTTGCCAAGGCCAAAGGCAAGTGTTATGAGACACAATTTGTCCCACGTTTTTGACAGCAGCGGCTCTCAAAACTCCCTCTCCACCTTCTTCGCCAATTTCAGCATCACCTGCTGCTTCGCTTAGTCGTACCTAGCCAACCCATTGATTTCCGGAGACTCTCCTACAATCGTAAATGCCTTTTCCAACTCTTCCCCACCAGTCCAAATCCTGTTCATTCTATTATGAAAAAAATCCAAAGTAATTTTAATTTAAGGTCTCAAGGAAATTACAAAGAATGATCAGAGTAATTCTTAATTTAAAACCAGATATTAAAATCTTCCGTTTCTATTCTTGCCGCATTCGTTTCCCAGAGAATTCTTGCCCATTCTTTAAAGGCCATCTCAAAATTCACCTTATATTTTGAATGATTTTGTTCCGAATTGACCTCTTCCTCTCACCTTTGAAATCTTATACTATTGTTTCCCATTTACATGGCATTTTGTTTACTAAGAAATCTGACGTTCTCATCGGGAACATAACACTTCAGAATTCAAATATGTATGAATTCCTTGTATGTGCCAGGTACTTTGCTAAACTCACAAATCCTTACATCCAATAGTTCCAGTTCCTAATATTTGCAATCTGGCAAACGTTTACCAAAATTGATCATATGGTGAGTAGGCCTCAAAGAGAAACTTCAATTAAAAAGGAAATTATATAGGTCATATTTTATTATCATGGCTCAGTAAAATTAAAAGTTATATAATAACAGGAACAATATATCTTTTTGCTCACTATAACCTCAGTACCTGGCACCATGTAGGCCATTCTAAATATTTGTTGAGTGGATGAATGATCTAATGAAGTCCATGAGATGTTGAATTCAAACAAAACCTCAATTATTTGAAATTTTCTTTAACTGTATGGCTGCTTAAGCTCTTAATAAACATTTAAAAAATTACTTCAATATCTCAAAAATAGAATTAGAAACTTTCCTTAATGAATATAAATTCCAATATTTGTTGCATTTTATTGATTTTAATATGTACATTCTTTCATATTTTAATGTCTCCGAAATCAAGGCTGCATAACTTGGCAGTGTTTTCTTTTTGATACATAAAATAATTGTGTCTTACTAATTGTGACATCTTACATTGAATTAAATACAGTATTTTTTTTTTTTTTTGAAATTCAGTATTTCAAATAGACAACTTTTCCTGAAGGGTGAATTATTAGAGGTATCCTTACTAAATCAGGAGCAAAACCTTGATTAGATGTTTTGGCCATTGCTATATATAGAAAACAAGTAAGTTATTTTGGAAAAATAAAGTAATTTCTAAAAATATAAGTCACTTGTATGTGTGATTCTTGTATACCTAAAAAACCTGGTTATCAACTGAAAAACTATTAGAAATATCAGTTCAATAAAGAAGGAGGATATATAATATCAGTATAATATCAGTATTCCTGTATACCAGCAATAACTTGTTAAAAATGTTATTTTGAAAAATTGCATTCACAACAGCAGTATTAGGGGTAATAGAACTGATAATCTTAAAAGGAGAGACCATGTTCGTGGGTGGCAAATTAAACATAATATTATCATTATCCTGATATTCATTTTTAGGACTGATGTAATTTTTGCTAAAATCACAATAGGCTTTTTTTTCTTAGAACTTGATAAAACGAGTATGTTTATCTGGAATAATAAAGATAAGTGAATATACAAATGTGAAAAGAAAAACAATGCACTAAAACTAGCCTACCTGATACCAAAACAGTATAGTAATAATAATTTAATTAGGTTCTATTTGTGTTAGTCTGTTTCTGAACTCTACTGTTCAATTGATCTATTTATTTATGTCATTACCTCACTATAGCCTTTTATTACATTTAACATTGCTATACATGATGAGAAATTTGACTTCACTAATAATAAAGCAAACTAAATGAAAAAGAAAGTTGTATCAGATTGGCAGATTATTAAAGGTATTAATTACATTCATTGTTGGAGAGATGATGAGGAAATGGATAGTATCCATTTATATTGCTCATGGAAATATAAATTCATAGAACTTTTCTGAAGATCAGTAGGTATCAAAACTCTTGAGTCAAGACGTTGACATAAAAATTCCACATCAGTATTCTAAAATAATAGTTGAGACAGGTATAGCTATGTTAACATGGATGGTCATCACAGCATCGTTGATTTTAAAAAAAGAATAAAGTATCAGTAGATAAATGGATAAGTAAATACCAGTACATCCATATAGAAGAACAGTATGCAGCCATTACAAATAATGGTTTATATTTGTTAACCGAAAATATCAGTATTAAGAGGGAGAGGGACGACTGTAAGGCATGTTTGAAATTAGAATGATTCTGTTTTGGTAAAAGACTGTGTGTGTGTGTGTGTGTAAAAGTTTGAAAGTATTAGTTTGTGGGAGTTTATGATATTTTGACTGCTTTGTCTCAGTCTTGTGTCTCCTTCCTGGAAAACTATGGATATGCAGAACCTGGACCCACATTAGATTATCAAATGAGACTTTACTCTTCTATCTTCACAGGGTTCTGGGGGCTCTAGGAATTATTTTTCTCTGATTTTTCTTCTGATTTTTGCTATCAGCATGTACTTTGCATTGTCATGTTGACTGAAATTCCCTAACAAATTAGTAGATTATTCTCCTCACTGCTAGGATATATGTATATAAGGAGTACTTTTTGTGTATGTTTATAGCTTTACTGAGGTACAGTTTAACACACAATAAGCCATACATATATACAATTTGATGAATTTTGGCGTATGTATATACTCATGAAACAGTCATTACAGTCATTGCAGTCAAGATAATGAACATATTCACCACTAAAAGTTTCCTTGTATTCCTTTGTAACCCCTCCCCCTCCCTTTATTTCTCCCTTCTCATTGCCCCTCCCCCCCATTTTCTAGAATTTCATAATGGAATCATACAGTATATACTCTTCTTTTGGTTTTTCAGTCAGCGTCATTTCTTTGCTGTGTCTGAGATCAAGTTTTTTTATTTTATGGTCTGTTAATATGGTGAATTTCATTCATTGATTTTTTTTTTCTTTTTAAAAAATTTTTTGGTTACAGTCTACATATATTAGTTTCAGGTACACAACATATGATTAGATATATATATAACTTATGGAGTGATCGCCCCAATTAAATCTAGTACCCATCTGACACCATCATACTTATTGCAATATTATTGACCATGTTACTTATGCTGTACTTTACATCCCAATGCATATTTTGTAACTACCAATTTGTACTTCCTAATCCCTTCTCCTTTTTCACCTATCTCCCTAACCCTGCCCCTATCTGACAACCATCATAATGTTCTCTGTATCTCTTGAGTTTGTTTCTGTTTTTTGTTTTTATTTTATTTTTTTAGATTCCATGTATAAGTGAAATCATATGGTATTTGAATTCTGTCTGACTTACTTCACTTAGCATATTACCCTCTAGATCCATCCATGTGTTTCAAATGGGAAGATTTCATTCTTTTTTATGGCTGAATAATATTCCATTGTATATATGTACCACTTCTTTCTTCATTCATCTGTTGATGGACACTTAGGTTGTTTCCATATCTTGGCTGTTGTAAATAATGCTGCAGTGAACATATGGATGCATATGTCTTTTTGAGTTAGTGTTTTGGGTTTCTTCGGGTAAATACCCAGAAGTGGAATTATCAGGTCCTTCTTTGTCTTTTGTTTTTTAGCCTTTGTTTTTTAAAGTCTAAGTATTGCTACCCTAGTTTTTCGTTTGTTTGTATCCATTTTTGTGAAATATTTTTTTCCATCCCTTTACTTTCAGTCTGTGTGTCTTTCGATCTGAAGTGAATTTCTTGTAGGCAGTATATGTAAGAATCTAGTTTTCTTATCCATTCAGCCACCCTATGTCTTTTGATTGGAGCATTTAATCCATTTACGTTTAAATTAATTGTTGATAGATATGCAGTTATTGCCATTTTATTATTCATATTTTTGACCTTTTTTCTTCTTAAGTCCCTCTAACATTTCTTGTAAAACTGGTTTGATGGTGATGAACCCCTTTAGCTTTTTTTTTTTTTTTTAATCGGGGAAGTGCTTTAATTTCTCCTTCAATTCTGAATGATAGCTTTGCTGGGTAGCATAGTCTTGGTTGTAGGTCCTTGCTTTTCATCACTTTGAATACTTTGTTCCAGTCCCTTCTGGCCTGCAAAGTTTCTCTTGAGAAATCCACTGACAGTCTTATGGGAGCTCCCATGTAGGTAACTGACTGATTTTCTCTTGCTGCTTTTAAGATTCTCTCTTTGTCTTTAACCTTTGGCATTTTAATTATGTTGTCTTGGTGGGGACCTCCTTGGGTTCATCTTATTTGGGACCCTGTTAGCTTCCTCAGCTTGTATGTCTATTACCTTCATCAGGTTAGGGAAGTTTTCTGTCATTATTTCTTTAAATAGGTGTTTAATTCCTTGCTCTCTTCTTCTGGCACCTCTGTGATGGGAATGTTGGCATACTTGGTGGTGTCCCAGAGGCCCCTTAAACTATCCTCATTTTTTTGGATTTTTTTGTTGTTGTTGTTCTGATTGGGTGTTTTCTGCTTTCTAATCTTCCAAATCACTGATTCAGTCCTCCACTTCATCTAATCTGCTGTTGATTCCATCTAATGTATTCCTTGTTTTAGTTATTATAGTCTTCATTTCTGATTGGTTCTTTTATGTTTTCCATTGCCATTTTTAAATTTCCTGTCTTTGTTGAAGTTCTTATTGAGATCATTGAGCATCCTTATAAGTAGTGTTTTGACTCTGCATCTAGCAGATTGCTTGTCTCCATTTTGCTTAGTTCTTTTTCTGGAGTTTTGATTTCTTTCATTTGGGACATTTTTTTTTTTTGTCTCCTCATTTTGGCTGCCTCCCTGTGTGTGTTTCTATGTATTAGGTAGAGCTGCTATGTCTCCCAGTCTTGGTAGAGTGGCCTTATATAGTAGGTGTCCGGTGGAACTCAGTTGTGCAGTCTTCCTGTTCACCTGAGCTGGGTGCTCCAGTGGTGTCTCTTGTATGGGTTGTATGTGCCCTCCTGTTATAGTTGAGCCTTGATTGCTCTTGGCAATCAAGTTGACTCTCAGGCTGACTGTCTATGAGGACAGGCTGTGATTACAGTGGACAAGCTGTTGTGTGGGGTCGACCCCAGGGAGCAAGATTCACTTTAGCAGGGCTATGGTACCTGCCAAGTCCACCCTTTGCGTGTGTCGTTTGTGGAGATGGTTGGGTGGTTCTCTGAAGCTGGCCACTAGGTGTGTTGTTCTGGGCCTTTTGGGAGGGGCTCTGTTGTAGGCCAAGTTCAACCACTCGCTGCCAGTGTTCTGCCTGGGGCCACTTGTTATGAGCTACAAAGTGGTCTGCAGATGGTTATCACTTGTGCTGGGCTTGGAGATGCGTGGGAGAGGCTAAGCTGCAAACCGTGGTCAGCTGCCACTAATACTGGGCTTGGGGCTGCTTAACAAGAGACATGGAGCATGTCCAAGCCAGATGCTGCTTGTTTGGGATTTGTGGACCTTTGAGAGGTTTTAGGAAAAAGTCTGCAGCATGATCCAAGACAGGCTGTTTGTATGGAAAAGCCACTGGAAGCAGCTTGGGTAGGCCCAAAAAGTGAGTGAGGCAGAGGTCTCAGGGAACCACCAGGGCTGGGTGACCAGTGTTAGCCAGGCTGATGGAGACTCCTGCGAGTGCAGCCTGGGTTGGGGGAGGGCTCAACAAAGGAACAATGGTTTCTGCCAGCACTTCTGTCTCAGAGAAAGCTGCTCCTCCAGCCCTTGGCCTAAAGCCAGGCAGTTTAGTTCCTCCATGTATGTCCCTGGCACCTTTTGAGGTGCCGCCCCAGTGCTAGAGCTCAGAGCAAGTGGGTCTGTCAGTGAGTCTGTGCATGGGACCTGTGACTCCAGCAGCCCTCCATCTCACTCAGCTACTGGTTTTCACAGCCAGAAGTTATGGAAACATCTTGGTACTGGAACCCTGGGCTGGGGACCCTGGTGTGGGACTGGGACCCCTCACTCCTCAGGGGGGGACCTCTGAAGCAGAGATATGCCTCCTGATTTTTAATTGTCACACTTGGGTGTGGGAGAAGCCTGTATTGCATCTCTGTCCCTCTTAAAAGTCTTGACGTGTCGTCTTCTATATATCCTTAGTTATAGGACTTCTGTTCAGCTAGACTTCAGGTGATTCTCAATGATGGTTCTGTAGTTTAGTTGCAATTTTGTTATGACTGTGGGAGGAGATGAGTACATTTTCCTATTCCAGTATCTTGACCAGAAATTATTCATTTTCCATTATTAAACCAAACTTTCATGCCTGTGATAAACTCCTCCTGGAGTTTTTACCAACAAAACTTGGGTAAACTAGTACCCTTCTTATACATTGTTGGACTCAATTTGCTTATGTTTTAACAGTTTTTGTATTTATGTTCATGAAGCTTATCAGACTGTAGTTTCCTTGTTATGTTTTTGGTTTAGTATGAAATGGGAAGTGTTTTTTCCTCTTCACTTTTCTGGAAGAATTTGTGTAGAGTCGTTATTTCTTCCTTACATGTGTGGTAGAATTCACTTTTTTAAGCTGTTTTTATTTTATATTTAATTTTTTTCCCTACCTAGTCTGGTATCCTGAGAGTAAGAACATGATGATGCTCTGTGAATGATATACTACTTTCTGGTGTATTGTAGGATTTATATTATTTTTTAAAAATAATTTATGTAGAATGTCAATAGCAGTTATCTCTATGGAGTAAACACTTAAAACACTAACACTATTAATTTTGAAAAATCAAATTCTAGATTTTTTGCATGGTCCTTGCCTTCAATATCTCAATAGGTTATGTATGATTCAAAAGAAAAACTTTAGTTATTTGTATACACACTCTAAGGTCTCTGCTCAGTTTAAGATTTATTGCTTCCTGTGGCACAGCCTACCCTGGATCTAGCACTAAATGCATCACCTTCCATAAATGCTCCATCAAAATAGAGCAGATGTGGCTAACCAGTTCCTGATACTAGGTAAATCTCTAGACTGTCTACACCAGGTACAGTATCCTGGGGTTGGGCTTAGTGGTGTCCTGGCCAAATGGAGTATCTCAAGGACTATCGTCAAAGGAAAAATAAAACTAGGAAATGAGAAAAGATGACTTGTGGATCCATTTCTAAGATCAAGAAATAAATATTAAGGGAGATTATATTTGAGGTTGTGTAGTCAGAATAATCTGTAAGTTAGTAGTGGGCCAGAGCCCTTCAAGCTTCCTCAAGGGTCCTACAAAGGACCTCATAAGTAATATAGAGGAGAAAACTGCCCAATCTCAGTACATTATCACTATGATCTACAGTCCTAGGCACTGATGACCGATCGAGTCACTTAAAAAAAATTATAGAATAGATATAGTATGTGAAGCCTGAATACCAGAGGTCTGTGTACTAGGGGAATGATCAAGTCACCTTTAAACTATAGGGTTTCTAAACATTTTTTGTGCCATTGTGCCTCTTTGCAGTCTAGTGAAGCCTATATTTTATAAAATAGAATAATGATTTTAAATGTATAAAATATAAAGAGTTACAAAAAACCAATAATTTTGAAGTTATCAAAATATTTTTTTTAAAACAAATGTATGCAGTAATATATGTGTTTCTTTATTAACACAACACATTACATAACACTATCCAGGGCTCCCTGAAAACTCTTAAGAATGGTAATGAAATTTCGGTTTGACAGTAATGATGCCCAATTCCCACACTATTCAAGGTACTATAATGAATTCAAGTTTTCAGATTGAGTCCCTGATCCCTCTTGGACTGTCTTTTACTGCACCAGTAAAGTGTTAGTAACGAGCTCTGCCTGATCCAAATTCTAGGATTAGTTTGGAGATGGCTGGAATTGTTATTCACATACTAAAACATCTCAACCATAAACCCACAACTGCCAGAAAATACGTTTAAGTCAATCCCAAACAGAAAGTTTTGATGTTCAAACTCAGTCTCTGCTTTCTGATAGCATTGGGTAGATTTGGTTAATGTAAACTTGAAGAACAAACAGAATGTATTCTCTCTTTCTGGATCTACAGAGTCAATGCCCATTTGCTTCTTGTATTAATAATTATTTACCTTTATTGATGCTAAAACTGATATCTTCAATTGTTCTCCTAAGAAGTGAATGTTAGCTAATGTTGACAGTGTTGTAATTTAAACCAGAGCTGTGGCATCTATATGCATAAACATTCTATCACATTAAACATCAGTTAAACATCAGTTTCCGATAAAAAAAACTAATGATGTGTCTAATAATGTTCATAATTTTGAAGTAGCAGTAACTATAATATTTTGAGATCTGCAACTGTAATATAAAGATATTTTTCACTTCTATAGATCACAAAATTCCAGGTATTATAGTACTGTTGCATTTTGTTTCCTGTATTCATAATTTAAAAAATGCAAAATTTTAGTAGGACGTGAAAATAAATTTGTAATGTTTCTCTCATACACACAGACTCTGAATTCTCTTCACGGATACCCTGTGGGTCTATGGGCCCCAGGTTCACAATCTGCATTAAAAGTCTTGTTTCCTTATCCTGTTCCCTTCCCTAGGGAAATAAGCAAAAGATGGTAGAAGCCCAGCCTCAGAAGTATACTTGCACCTGAAATACTTTCTCAAGGGAGGGGAGGCAGTCTCACCCTGTTGTCTAAAAGGGAGCGAGGTGTCCAGTCTTGAGTTTTGACCGTCTAAACAAGCCTGATTTGCTCTGCACAGAGCCTGATAGAGTCATGTGGCAGGGGACAAACTGGCTTAGTTTTAAGAATGTTATTTAGGATATAATCCCAAATCTAATCAATTTCTCTTTAGTGTCTTCGTGGTAGCAGAAGGAAGTTGGTGCTATGGAAATTAAAAGGAAGCAATCGATAGAAGAAAAGACACTACAAATGAATTTTTAATTGACTAAATATAAAGCTGTATTATTTTAAGAATGCTGGAAATTATAAACATGTTTTATTGTTTGAAATGGTAAACATGAGAAATCTGACAACTGATGAGCAAAGGCATGTAGCATCTTCAGTTTTCATAACATATAATTTAAATTACTGGAATTTGAGAGCTCACCTACCTTTCTTCAGGTTTGAACTAAAAAATAACTGTTGAGAATGTTTCCTTTTTACAAGGTCTCTGGAGAAGACTGTAGAGATTTTGAAAGCATTATATGTTTCTGGCTTATCTTAAGGTCTCTGTATATCAGTTATATATTGCTACATAAAATTTTACCCCCAGATTTAGCATCTTGAAGAAAACATCAGGAATCTAGGCATTGCTTAACTAGTTGCCTCTGGCTCAAGGTCTCTCATCAGATTGTTGGCCTGTTGGGGCTGCACGTCTTGAAGGCTCTGCTTGTGGGAGGATCTGCTTCCAAGCTCACTCACATGGTCATTGGCAAGATTCAGTTCCTTACACGCTGTCGGTCCCAGTTCTTCGCTAGCTGTTGACTTCCCTCAGTTCTTTGCCATGTAAGTCTATCCATAGGGTGGCTGACAACATGGCAGTTGGCCTCCCTCAGAGAGAATAAGCGAGAGAGAGCACCCACAATGGAACCACAGTGTTCTCTAACCCAATCTTGGAAGAGACCTTATATTACATTTGCCATCTTCTGTGTCTTAGAATTAAGTCACTAAATCCAGCCTATGTAAGGGGAAGATATTATACATGCCCATGAATACCAGGAGGCAGGAATCTTTAGGGATCCATCTTAGTAGCTACCTACCACTACATAAAGACAATATTATGAATAATTCATTGTTAATGAGACTCCAGAATTATTTGATAGGTAAATATTGACTTGGAAATTATGAAGTTACTTTAATTGGAAATTTATATTGTCATTATTTCTCTTATTTTTCAGAATAACCTAGGTATCTTGTGGTCTGAAAGAGAAGAAATTGGAACTGCACAAGCTTACCTAGAATCATCAGAAGCACTATATAATCAGTATATGAAGGAGGTATGTTGCATATTAGGTACATTTTAAGATTTGATTGAAACTAGTTAAGAACTGATATTAAGAATTCTTCACTCGTAATATTAGTATATGACTCTTTAGTATACTTAGAGACTTCTCTATAGAGCTGTCTAGGTGGTTATCTAATAGCTGAAATTATACAGTACTTGCAGGCACTGTTATAAGTGATTTACAGATTTTAACTCATTTAATCCTCATGACAATTTACGAGGTAGTTACTTTGATTATCCTTATTTTAAGAGATGAGGAAATAGAAGAATAATGGATTAAGTGAGGCTGTGATTCCAACCCACATTATCTTACTCCAGAACCCATACTTTTAACCATTATACTCTTAGTAGTTGGACTTTGTCTAAAACATAAGAGTGAAGTGCTTTAAGAACTGTGTAGTCTAGAGAAGACTCCTGTATCTATACCAAAATGATGATAGCAGATAGAATGAGCCGTAAGCAGAATGCATAGACTGAGCATTCTTATTTGCTTTGTCAGTTTAATTCACTAGACAGTTATTGTTTTACTATGCAGAATGCTAGGGAATCAAATATGAATAAAATATGGTCCCTACCCATCATAAGCTTCCCCTGGAGGGTAAAGATTGGAGCAAATCAACATGTTAATTACACTCACAAGGAATTTTAGAATGTACATTTAGACTCTGTGTTAATAGGCCCTTAACACTTTTGAGGAATATATCCCTAAATTAGAGAATTTTGAAAGTCATGGCTCTTCTACTTTGGTGTTATTTATAGCTTTCCTCTTAAAGTACTAAGAGGAACAGAGCACCACAAAGCCAAATTTAGACGTTAGTCTCCTTTTATGATTTTAGGCTTACACTCTTATAGATGAAATTGTTAATTTAAAATGCGAAGATACCAAAAACCTGTAATATTTCATTAAATACTATTAATAAGGAAACATAGAATACATAGCAAAACTGTGCTTAAAAATACCTCCATTTTAGTTGAGACTGATTTAACTGTTAGTGTTGCACATAGTCATAACAGTGAAGTATGTACATAAAATAATACATTAACTCTGCTTATCAGCACAGGGGTAAACATACTAAACAGCCCTCAAAATTGTTGAGACGGTCTCTGAACAATCACTTATCTATTGTGTTTGCCTTGGGCCTTGCTTCCTGCCTTAGTCATTTGTACTTTCTGTGAATTCTAGGAGCCCAAGTCATCATGCTTTTAGTGTTTGTAAGATCACATTTTTTAAAATAGAAAGCTTTGTTGCTATTTGGAGTTTAGTGAATTCAGTTTAAAGCAAGGGTGGGCTTGTAGATGACACTGTGCTCTTAGAAGTAGAATGAGGCAGAGGTTAAGTACTGTTTTTTTGGAAGACTTGAGATGGGATTATAAGTGATTTACACATATTAACTCATTGAATCCCATAGCATCCTTATGAGGTAGGTACTCTTATTATCCTTGTTTTACAGATGAGGAGACAAGCACAAGAGATGGCTGACCTGCTATGGCAATAAACAATGGAATCACTGATTTTAAATTCACTGTATTGAAAGGGGGTAATCTATATACTTTTCATGTTCCCCTGAGAAAAAAATATTAGAATATTAAAAACTTTGATTTTATTTTCATTAGTGGCCAGTTTAGAGCAATATTATTCTAAGGATATGTACATTTTTCCTATTTGTCATGCTTATGTAGGTTTTTAAAAGAACTTTTTTACCAAAATTAAGACTTAAAATACTTTAAAAATTATATCTCTAAATGCAAACTGGTATTCTTTTTTTAAAAGTGAATTTGTAGTTCATCTGCAATAGCCGTTAAATTTTGTCAAGTGTGTGTTTGTAGGCAATCTTTTGTTTGACTCTTTCAGATTTTATGGGTAAGAAAATTACTTTTTGGGTAACATGAAAAGTAAACTAGTCAAAAGTATTTCTCCAGTTCCCCCAGAAGAGGGCGCTTGGTGTTTACAGTACAATTTTAGAGTTTTGTTTTTCTGTAATTGTAGATTGGGAGTCCTCCTCTTGATCCTACCGAGCATTTTCTTCCTGAAGAAGAGAAACTTACTGAACAAGAGAGATCAAAAAGGTGAGTAGGTATAGAAATCAGCCCTCATGGGTATTTCCACATAGTGTAGGTGATTGTTGAAAAAAGCATAATGTTTTTTCTTTTAAGGCACTCATAAAGGTTTTAGGATATGGATTCTGATGTGGATTAAAACCTTCATTTGTTACTTATTAGATATGTGACCCTGTTCAAATCTGAGGCTCAGTTTCCTTATCTGTAAGATAGATACACTAGCCATACCCAATTCAAAGCGTTGGTAGGAGGATCAAGATAAATGTATGTGAAATTTCCTTATAAATTAAAAACCATTATACAAATATTGTTTTTTTTCTTCATAGATTTGAGAAAGTTTATACTCATAACCTGTATTACTTGGCTCAAGTCTACCAGCATATGGAAATGTTTGAAAAGGCTGCTCATTATTGCCACAGTACTCTAAAACGCCAGCTTGAGCACAATGCCTACCATCCTATAGAGTGGGCCATTAATGCTGCTACCTTGTCACAATTTTACATCAATAAGGTAAGCTTTCAAAGTAGTTATCTAACAGAGTTACTGATAGGATATATAAAAATAGAACCAATAATACCTTGACAACGTCCTCTTTTAAAAATAGATATCTTGTATTTTATGATGTAAACTAGACAGAAAAATGCAGAACAATTTGCCAGTGTACAATTTTGTAGCTATTGTTGCATTAATCCTTTTGGGTCTTAAAATAGTTTTATCATTGTCTCACATGTTGCTAGCCCATAAAATTACGTGTTACCTAAGATCAATTCTTTTTTGATATAAGCATGCTATCTCAATTCATTTTAGTGAGATGTTACCTTAAATTGCAGATTTTATCTTGTAGATAAAACTTTAGGCAATGGTAATCTGGTAACTGAGAATTTGTCTGAGGAAGTTGACTGTTAAATGTGGGCTTTGATAAAAGCATGTGATGCATTTCAGTTATTCTTTAGAATTAACTCTTCTATAATAATTTTTCTATATTAGAAATAGCTCTGCTTAGTTCTAGAGTTTTAAGTCTTCTTCTGGAATGTTACACAGGAACAAATTTGAGCTTTTCAGTTGTTTATCAGAATTATTCAGAATCATGTTGGTATATTCTTTATTTATTTCTTCCGTTAGTCTTAAGAATTTTTAATGCTAAAACACTTTTAAGCCACCTTTCCCAGCTAGATTTTCTATTAATCTTTAATAAGATATCTCAGCAATAGAAGTGACTTTTATTTGTATTTCTTCTGATTTACAAGCCTCTCCAAAACTGTAGTAATTCTTTGCTTATGAGAGTTCCTTCTTAGATCTCTTTGGTTACCTGCTGCTGTAACTTCCTTACTGGGCCTTTATCCTTTCTAAGATTTTTGTTAGTGCTGGTTCTGTAAATGCACCCTATGTTTAAAGTATTGTCCCACAGAATTTCATTCAGAAAAGCTATTAGCAGGAGAGAAAGGGCTGTGGTGACTGCAGCATCGCTTCTAGGACTTTGGTCTAAGATCAAGCGTGTAAGTAATGCTACTGCATATATCAGAGCATTCAGTTAAATCTAACTCTCATGAATCCATTTCATTGTAGTCATCATGAAAAAATGTTATCTGGTGCCTCTGCTTATGGCACCTTTTTTATAGCTTTTGGAGGCCTCTTATTTTGTTTAGCAACTTTAAAATTACATATTCACTATGATTTTAGTTAACACTTAAAACAACATGGATATTAATAATACTAAGACATCTAGACATTAATTGAAAGTGTAATTAAAAATTTAAAGTTGTTAAGCATTGCTTATATGGAGCATGCAGTAATTTTCATGAGTCCCTCCCCCACCTTATGCTTTTATTCATTTGTTTTTGTTTTATTTTCTTACCAAAATATTTTATGTTTTGTTAAAACTCAGTTATATTGCAAAGAGAGAGATTCGAATCATGTTTTTTAAAGAACCAATTGTCATTTATATCACCTTCATCTTCACCTGGTTCCAGTGATGAGGTTTTGCTACTTGCTGAGTCCCTACCTGGCAAGTGCTAAAGTCCCACCCACATTTACCAGCCACCTAGAGGGCTTGAGGCACTCACTGTTATAGTAGTGGTTGCTCACGAGGAGCCAATCTGAAAAAAGCTAAAGTGATAATTATGGATAAGGGATTGTAGAGGGACAATTAAAGCTGCTTTATGTAAACTAACTTTTTCGGTTTTGAGGTTTAACACTAATGTTTTGATCTATAGATGTTATTGGGCTAATACTACATATGGTCCCCAGCTGTCCTCAAGATGGCTTCTGAATTTGCCATAAGGGAAAGTTACATTTAATGCTGAGATTTTAAAGTCATAGCCAACCATTAAAAATCATCTTAGCAAAATCAGGTATTACTAATACAAATTAGACATTATATTTAATGAGGGTGGCTTCCAACTAAAAGTTGTCTTCAGCTTTGTACTTCTGCTGAGTGGTCCTGAGACTCACATATTTATATTAACAAGGAGACATTCTCTAAGTGTTTGAGAAGTTTACCATGCCCAGATTTGAATTATGAAGCCTTCAAGTGTGTTGGTAAAGCAATATCATAAAGTTTTTGCCTGTGAAAATCTGTTGGCTTCAAAATTTGGTGGGAAGTCTCATTATTAAATTCCAAAGATTTTTAGAAGACAGGAATCTCTTTGTATCAAAATTTATATTCTTTTTGCCTTTGAATGGTAGAATATAAAAGGGATCTTTAGACCTAAAAAAAGTCTTTAAATCGTCTAATAGAATGTAAATGGTCTAAGAATTTATCATGCATAGAACTTTGGCTCTTTGGACTAAAGAGATCTGAGGCACTTTGCGTCTGCAATGAAAGCTATTGTTGTATACTTACTACCTGAGGAGAGCTGACTTTCAATCAGCAGCTGTCTTTCAGCCAGTTTGGATTATTAAGAGTTTAGGGGCATTATACCACTTTGAGGAAGCTTTTTAACCAGATAATATTATATTATGTCTAATATACCTTAATGTTCAGCAACTATACAATACAGGTTCTCAATGGTTTTTACCTGATTTTATAGACTTTCCCATATCCAAAGACTTTATGCAAGTATCATTTGCAAATAAGGCTGTGGGATAATTGCATTTACTCTTGTTCATTTCATTAACAGCTATGCTTTATGGAGGCCAGGCACTGTTTATCAGCTGCTAACGTCATTTTTGGTCAAACTGGAAAGATCCCAACCACGGATGACAGTAAGTTTAGTGCATGTTAAGTGCATGTTTCATTATATAGAGCTTTTTAAAGTTTATTTTGAAATATTCAGAACAAAAAACTACCATATGCCCTTCTCAGTTCACCAATTTTTAATATTTGCCTCATTTGCAATCACATATTTTTCTTTCTGAACCATTTGAGAGAAGATTGCATATATTAGGCTCCTTTACTCCTCAATACTTCAGTATTTCTAAAGAATAAGAATGTTTTCTTATATAATCATAGAATAAGAAATGATAACATTGATACAATTCTTTTTTCTGTAATGCATATTTCTGTTTCATTAATTGTCCCCATAATGCCTTTATAGCAATTTTTTTCTGGTACTAGAATCCAGTTCAAGATTGCAGTTGCGTTTAGTTGTCATACCTCTTTAATCTGGAACGTTCCTCAACCTCCTTCTCTTTAATCACAGGTGTTTTTGAAAAATACAGGGCAGTCATTTTATAGAATTTCCAGCAGTTTGTGTTTTGATGTTTTCTTATGCTAAGTTTTAGATTACAGTAGTCACCCTGTATCTCTGGGGGGTGAATATATCTGGGTGGTATATTCCAAGACCTCCAGTGGATGCCTGAAACCATGTATAGTACCAAGCCCTTTATATACTATGTTTTTTCCTACATATACATACCTGTGATAAAGTTTAAACTACTCTTATGCTTTGGGGCATAAGCAAAATAAGGGTTACTTGAACACAAGCACTGCAATACCAAGGTAGTCAATCTGATAACTGAGATGGCTATTAAGTGACTAACAGCAGTTAGCATATTCAGAGCATGGGTATACTGTACGAAGAGATGGAACAGGACAGCATGAGATTTCATCACGCTACTCAGAACGGCATGCAATTTAAAACTTATGAATTGCTTTTTTCTGGAGTTTTCCATTTAATATTTCCAGACCATGGTTGACCTTGGGTAACTGGAACCATGGAAAGCAAAACCACAGATAAGGAAGGACTACTTTATACATTTTTGGTTAGAATACTGCATAAGAGATGTGTTCAAATACCTAGTATTTTAATTATAGTATTTTACTTAGTCTTACAAATCACGGTTAACATTTATATTTGAGCAAATCAAAACCACAATGACATATCATCTCACACCTGTTAGACTGGCAGTTTTCAAAGTCAAGAAATAACAAGTGTTGGTGAGAATGTGGAGAAAAGAGAACCCTTGCACGCTTTTGGTAGGAATGTAAATTGGTGCAGCCACTGTGTAAAACAGTATGGAGGTTTCTCAAAAAGTTAATAGAACTACCATATAATTCAACAATTCTACTTTTGGGTATATATCCAAGGAAACAAAAACACTTACTTGAAAAGATATCTGCAGCCCTTCATTCATTGCAGCATTATTTACCTTAGCTAAGATATAGAAGCAATCTAAGTATCCATCAATGGATGAATAAAGAATATGTGATGTATATATCCGGTGGAATATTATTTAGCCATAAAAAGAAGGAAATCTTTTTTAGGGAAAAGTACAAACTTCCAGTTATGAAATAACTAAGTCATGGGATATAATGTACAGCATGGTGACTATAGTTAAGAACACTGTATCACATATTTGAAAGTTGCTAAGAGAGAAGATTTTAAAAGTCATCATCACAAGAAAAAAATTTTGAAACGATGGTGACGGATGTTAACTAGACTTATTGTGATCATTTTGCAGTATATACGAATATCGAATCATGTACATCTGAAGCTAATATATTTTATGTTAATTATAGCTCAATTTAAAAAAAGATGGGTACTTTCCATTATAAAAACCTGTAACATGCCTACACAGGGCCCCTGAACATGTTTTATTTAGGTATCAATCCAGTAACTCTTGTTTTCAAACCTTAAGGAATTCAGGAACCCAGATCCATAGGCCATTTCTGAAAATGAAAGATCAAGGATTTCATGTAAGTGCAGATTCCAAAGTACAGTCAATCCTCATTATTTATGGATTCCATGTTTGTGGATTCCATATAATTCCATATTCCAAATTATTACATATTTGCAAATTTGCCTACTTCCTACAATTTACTTGTAACCCCAAAATCAGTACTCGAGATGCTTCTGTGGTCATTTGCAGACA
>NW_006438113.1:14517145-14540803 GCF_000325575.1 Pteropus alecto | reverse complement strand
GTGTGAGTTGCTCAAAGTGTACATTCCCAGCTGAGGTTGAACAAGGCAGCACTCTGCCTTCTTGTTTCAGCTCTCACGGTGTAAAACAAATGTCCTTTATGTGTCTATTTAGTGCCACATTTTTGTGCTTTCTGTTGGTGATTTCATTGTTTAAATGGCGCCCAAGTGTAGTGCGGAAGTGCTATCTAGGTCCTAAGCACATGAAGGCTGTGATGTGCTTTATAGAGAAAATAGTGTTAGAAAACTTCATTCAGGCACAAATTATAATGCTGAAGTCAGTGTTAATGAGTCAATCATCTATATTAAATAAGGTGTCTTTAAACAAACACATGTAAAATAAGATCATATATTGATCAGTTGAAAAAAGTATTGTGACAAGAAGCTCATAGGAAGCTAATCCTATATTTCCCCTAGGAGCAGCGTTTCAGCATTCACTAATTTAGTGTTCACAGGGACTTTATAGAACATAACTGCCATGATTAATGAGGATCAACTGTATATTGTTTCCTTGTAAGAGAATCTAGGTAGAAAGTTTTACTGTCTAGGATAAAACTTTTTCTGCTGAAATATATGTTCATCTGAAGGAGATAATCCAACCCGTCAGTGACTTACATCAGTGGGGTGCTTCTGTGTTGCTTGGGAGGTGAGTGACTTGCTTTTCTCCTTGTAGAACTAGGCAGCGCTACTCTTGTTCTTGGCATTGGTGGCACACCGTTGTTGAAAAAGGAAGACTACGAGACTATGTGGATAAATAGCAATACTGCAGTAAATCTAACATGGTGACTGAAAATGTTATTTCATATTATATAAAGGACTTTTTAAAAATACTAGTGAAAACCAAAATAATTTAAACCATGAAAATTTTTTAAATAAATTTTTCCTTGCAAAAGGGAATTCCTTTCACAGAAGTAACGATATTTTTGTAAAACTGTACATGGGACTCATTACAAAATAAAATAATTGGCCCTTCATTAAATCACCTTCATCATTCTGAATGTTATTTTAGGGGATGCTTGCCACTCAGGACTACTTCTAATTCATGAGAAATCCATTTCAATTTAGATTCCACTAAATTGGAATTTTTGACAAATTGGTTAGGGGTTATGCTCACCTTAACCTGTTCAGCACTATTTCTTCATTAACAAAGACCACAGAATAGGGAAGGTGATAAAAGCAAATGTTTAAACAGTTAGAGGAAAGTGCTTTCAATCACCTCATGGGGATCCATTTGTAGACATGAAATATAGAATTTATATTTTAATTAAAGTAAGTATTCTAAAAACCTATATGAATGATCTTTGTTTTAGTCCAATTTGATTAATAAGTGTTGAGCACCTACATGTAGCAGATCCTGACCTAAGTTCTTCGTGGGCATCATCTCATTAAATCCTCTTAACATTTTCAGACAATCACTGTTACTATCTTTAGTTTACAGATAGGGAAACTGAAGCACAGAGAGGTCCAACAACTGCTCAATGTCACACATACAATGAGGGGCAGGGCTGGCATTCAAACCCAGGCAGGATTGTTCCAAGCCCTTAACTCCACCAAAGCAAACCACTGACCTGACCCTTCCCTACCTCATGCCTCTCCAACCCTCTCTACTGGCTGGAGATGGCTGGGGACTCTGCAGCCTTGGAAATGCTTGGAAATAAGTCTTAGATAAAATTAAGTATTATGTTTGGGAACAAGCCTGAGATCATGATAATAGGCATTGGTTTCTAATAAGGTGATTGAAGTACTTAAGACATGCATTCTTAATAGGGGTGAAAATTATTTAAGAAAGTGAAAAAAAATTAAGTTGTTATAAAGGTCTAAAAAGAAAAGGAAATCTTGTCATCTGCAACAACATGAATGGACCTTGTGGGCATTATAACCAAGAAGAGAAAGACAAATACTGGATGATCTCACTTATGTGTGGAATCTAAAAAAAATAAAAAAGCTGAACTCCTCTTTAAGAGAATAGTTGATAGTTGCCAGAGGCAGGAGGTGTGTGCAATGTGTGAAAGAGGTCAAAAGGTACAAACTTCCAGTTATAAAATAATTAAGTTATGGGGATGTAATTAATATACAGCATGGTGCTAAGAGAGTAGATCTTAAACATTCTAATCTCAAGAAAAAAGTTTTGTAACTATATATGGTGACATGTTAACCAGACTTATGGTGATCGTTTCACAATATATACAAATATTGAATTACTATGCCATGCACCTGAAATTAATATTATATGTCAATTATATCTCAATTTAAAAAATGTATTCGAGTCATTAAATAGGTTTTGTAATAAGGTCACAATTTTCTTTATCATTGTGGATCAGAAGAATATAGACGTTATGAAGATTTAGAGGAATGTACATTATCAAATTAAATACAGTTGACCCTTGAACAAGAAGTTAGAGGCGCTAATCCCCCATACAGTTGAAAATTAGCATATAACTTCTGACTCCCCAAAAACTTTACTAAGAGCTTACTGTTGATGGGAAGACTTACCATAAACAGTTGATTAACACATATTTTATTTTATACATATTATATACTATATATTTTTTAAATTTTATTTTATTATTAGTTTCAAGTCTACAGTACACTGGTTAGACATTTATATAAACAATCCCCCTGATTGCTCTTTCTCTCCTCAGGCTCCACACCTAGCCATTACATTGATGCTAACTGTATTCCCCATTCCGTGCTCCATATCCCCGTGACCATCTATCAACTACTAATTTGTACTATATTCTTAAAGTAAAGAAAATATTGAGATCATAAGGAAGAGAAAATGTTTTTACAGTATCATATTGTATTTATCAGTACCATAAATTTACAAAATTGTCAGTACCTACATCGATATTATCTTATATGATATAAAACACTTACTGTAGATATTATACGTTTTACTAAACCTAGACATAAAAAATGAGAATATGATTCACATTTATTTACAGATATAATAATTCATGCATTGACGAAGCAGGGATATGATTGCTTTATGATAGCCTAGTCTATACACTAATGAATGAATGATTATAAAATTTTAATAGAATACAGTCGTAGTCATGGTATAGTATTGAAAACGTTGTTACATTTTTTTTGAAAAACCACTTACCTGTGATGACAGGGTGGTAGGCAGTTTCTCCAATTCCGAGAGAGAGGCATTTGTATGGTAATATAATTCTTTGAAAGCAAAGTTTATAAAACAGTAAGAAAATGAAAACATTATTAATTTTACATTAAATATCACTTACCTTATGCCTATGTAAGAATAAGCTATCCACTTGAATATAGGTCTTGCACATGATTTTCTACACAATACTTAGGCAATTACGATCACAAAAACATCTCATACAGTTTTTGCCATACAATTATTAGATTTTCACATGAAGACATGTACAGAACAGTTAACTTCATTAACTATATAACGTGATTATTTACTATTCATTAAGTAGAAGAGGATCATCTTAGTTGTCTTCATGCTGAGTAGGCTGAAGAGGAAGAGGAAGGGTTTGTTTTGCTGTCTCAGCAGTGGAAGAGGTGAAAGCAGAGGTAGAAGACTTCAGGGACAAAGCATCAATGGAACCAATCCAGAAAAAGAGTTCTTGTCCAGGCTTTCTTATTGTACAACACAAGACAGGCAGCTGGATTTTTCCTTCAAAATTCAGGGGTTAGCAGCTTTATAGATAAGGATACTCCTGATCATAAACCTGACTGCATTTGCACAAAACAGTTAGCCTATCCCTTCCTGCCTTAAATTCTAGGGATTTCTTCTCTTCCTAATAAATGTCTTTTGTGACTTTTTTTTTTTTTTTTCAGAGTAGAGTACTTTTGTCTACATTAAAAACCTGTTAAGGCAGATATCCTTTCTTAATTATTTTCTTAATGGCATCTGGGATCTTGTCTGCTGCCTCTTGGTTGACAGAAGCTACTCTTTCTGTTATCTTGACATTTTTTAAGCCAAACCTCTTTCTTAAAGTATCAGACAATCCATTGCTGGGATTAAATTCTTCAGCTTTAGATCCTTCACCTTCCTTTTGCTTTAAATTGTCATATGACTTCACTTTTTCTTGAATCATAACAGTCTATAGGTAAGCCTTTCTTATAGCAATCCTGTACCCACACAAAAGCTGCATTTTCAGTATGAATAAAAAGATATTTCTCAAAAAGTGCAAGTTTTTTTGTGCCTGCTGATGTAGCTACAGTGATGGCTTCGTGAATTATTTTTTTTAACAATATTCTTTATGCTGGATTCATTTATCTTGAAATGGTAGGCAGCCACGGCTACAGAACTCAATCTACAGTACATATCAAGCAATTCAGCTTTTTCTTGTCACGTTATACTTTTCTCTGCTTCTTGGGAGTACTTTCAGCATCATTCATGGCATTTCATATGGATCCCTTGGTATTCGTCAAGGCTTACAGTATTGACTAAACATGATGAAAAATACATGAGAACCATGAGAGCACTTTTTACTGCAGTATGAAATTTATTGGAGAGAGAAACTGCTGAGAGATGACTAGCATTACAGTGTTTTAAATAGATACTTGCAGTACTTAAGCTCACTGCAAGAGCAATAGGCTAAAAAATTATTACGGTATGTACAGTTATGATTTCACAGTTATGATTTAATACTGCATCTTTAATTTCACAGTTATGATTTAATACTGCATCTTTACATTTGTTTATATTTCTCTTGATTGCAAATGGCACCAAGTACATACAGTCCATGTTTGTGTACATAAATTTTGATACATTTTAACTTTTTGTAATAGATTTGTGTATATTTTATAGTAGTAAATGGTAAACTAATATCTACATATGTTTTATGCATTCATGATATACCCTTAATTTTTCTGATATTTCTAGGCTATATGATTTGTCTGTGAGTTTTTTCAAATTGTTGAATATCTCCAAAAAGTTTTCCAACATATTTATTGAAAAAAATTCGCCTATATGTGGACCCATGCAGTTCAAACCCATGTTGTTCAAGGGTCAACTAGTTTTTTCCTTTTATGAATTGTAGATTGGTTGAAATCTAAGAGGCCCTTGTCCAAAAAAAAAAAAAAAAAGCCCACCAGTAATATATTTTTTTATTCTTCAAAATAGAAAGCTAAAAAGAAATGACAATGTCCAGTGTTTTCAGAATGCTTTCATTGAGTAGCCTGATACATTATTGGTTAGAGTATTTGTCGAAAATAACTTGGTGGTATGTAATATATAACATTTAATATGGTGTAGACTCTGACTCAGTAAGTTTCACTTCTAGGAATCTGTCCTAAGGAAAAATCTAGACAGATTTATGCACAGAGATCTTCCTGTTTAGAGTTGTTTGTAATAAAAGAATCGGAAACAACAAATGCCCAATATTAGAAGGATGGGTTAAGTATGGAACTATGTAATTATATACAATGCTATACTTAAAGATGTTAAAGAGTTGATAATTACATGAGTAAGTGTTAGTAGTATAAAACAGGAAGAAAAAGCTATATTCAAAACAGAATAAACATTATGACTTTAGTTTTCACCTACAGATAATACATAAGGAAAAACTAGAAAGAAATATGGAAGAATAATAGCTGTGAGTGCCTCTGGGCGGTAGGGACTTGGGATGTGTTTTTCTCCCAGTGCTTCAGTGAGAATTTGTTACTTTTATAATCAAGAAAGAGTAATATAAGAAAGAATGCAGCACACAATGAAAATTATAATCATGACCGTTAACTTAGACAAATAATGTTTATAATTTTAGCTGCTGAAGCTGAAGGAGATGTGCCAGAGCTTTATCATCAAAGAAAAGGGGAAATAGCAAGATGCTGGATCAAATACTGTTTGACTCTCATGCAGAATGCTCAACTTTCAATGCAGGTAATGCATGCAGTCAGGGTTGCCTTTTCTTTCTTAAATGAGCAGGATGTAAGTAAAAGCTTAAAATGGAGATTATGCTTATTGAGCTCACTGCGTGTTTATTATGCAAGGTGTGCAGAATGCTCTCATAAATATTTCTTACTTTCCGCATCTCTGCCTTTTAAAATCTTACTTATTCAAGGCCTATCTCAAATACCACTTCTTCCTAGAAGACTTTCCTTTGAATAGAATATAAATTCCCTGAAAAGTGGGGTCTATATCATATTCATATTATATCATCTCCAGGCAAAACAGGTTCTCAATAATTATTAAATGTATAATTTTCACCCCCTACAGATATCTCCCTCCTTTAAACTCCATAGAACCTGCCTAAGTCACTTAAATTCTGCTTTGTAATTTCCCTGTTCATGTTCCTTTACCTCTTTTTAGGCTATAAGCAACTTGAGGGCAGGAAACAATTCTTACTGATCTTTATATACTTTATACAGTATATAAATGTATATTTTTGTAAAGGTAAATATATTTGGAAACAGCCCTGCCAGTTTATAGCTGTATGTTCATGGCAATTTACTTAATCCCTGTGTGCCTCAATTTTCTCACAAGATGGAGGTACAAATAGTATGTACTTAATAGTATTGTTATGAGAGTTAAATTTTACACACACACACACACCCACGGCTGAGAACAGTGCCTGAGACAGTGCTTCAATAAATGTTAACTATTACCATCATCATCAGCATCGATCCATACTGAACCCTAGTTCCTAACCACTAAACAGGAAACTAAATCACTTGGATGCAGTATACTATGTGTAGGTAGATTGTCCTGAAGGAGTTATTATGCTTTTTTCCCCCTATTTGCATGTATTAAAGTATAATAATTTTTACTAGTAAATAATATAGAACCTTGTGAAACTACTAAACAAAATAAAACTGAACAAAGCACAAAACCTCAGAATCATAGGACTTAGAAAGATGAGAACATTATAGAGGTGGAGATAAATATGAGGCATATTTAGGAAAGAAAGAAAGTAGGGAAAAGAACTAGGGAGTTTTATATCTAGAGAAGTTGGAGCCAGGAAGAGCTGTCAGCTCTCTTCTGCTCAAAGCATCTAAGAACACATGTAAGTAAACAAGCAGCCAGGAAGCAAGTAGATAAACAAGACTGAGAAACTTATGGCCTGCATTTAAAGTAATTGTGTCAAGCAAAGTACGCTATGATTTAACTCTTATCCTGCAGTTAGGTGATGTTTTCCAGACTGGGCACTAGAACTTACCACCTGATTACTTTAAACTCAGATAATTGCCATGCTACTAGATTACTCAGATTTTTCTTAATCTGACCTTTTTTGGTTACTTTAACTTCATCCTTTGATCATCTGTTTATTTATCTGAAAAGCCTTCTTCAGTTCAACTTAAAGACATACACAAATATATTTAGTTAAGTATTTATTTATGCTAGCTCTATGCTAGTTATTGTATCATGTTGAACAAAAATAGACCTCATTTTTGACTTCATGTAAAAGTGCAACTTTGATAAGTTCTACAGAGAAGAGACACATGATATAAGAAGATGTAATAGGAAGAAGTAACATTCGAAGGAAGCTCCGGGAATGAGTAGGAATTATCTAGGATAGAGAAAAGAGGGAGCACCATTCCATGGAGCTGAAGCAACATGTTTAAAAGTTGTAAGGCATAGAGAGCATGGTATTAGAAGGGATGGAACAAAGGCCTATGAGGCTGGAGCAGAGTGAGAGCATGTGACGTAAAGTAGAGTTAGAAAGGGGCTAGAACAAGCAGGGCCTCAAAGGAATGGAAGCCTTAAAGGGTTTTTGGAACAATCGCTTAGGAAGCAGAATGAAGATGAATTGAGGGAAAGCAGGAATAGATGAGGGAGATTAGACAACCACCGGAACAGTCTGGGTGAGATGTGGAGGTTGCTTGATCTAGGATGGTAGCAGGAGAGATGGAAGGAAAAAAAGAATGGAATCAGAGGTATTTAGAAAGCAAAACATTAAGGTCTTGGTGTTAGATTGGACGTATGGAGTAAAAGGGAGAGGTGAGGGGGCATCTCAAGAACGATTCCCTAAGTTGCTGGCTGTCCACGTCTATAGACTGTCCTTCTCTAAAATAACACTAGAATAGGAACCTGTTTGCTGAAGAAGAATGGGAGTTCCACTGCGGACATGTTGAGGTTGAGGTACCTTTGAGTCTTCTGAGAGGAGATGTCATATAGGGAGCTGTAGTTTTGGGTCTGGAGCATGAGAAGAGGTCTAGGCTGTAGCTGTAGACTTGTGAGTCCTTCTTCCATGGATGGCATTTGCAGCCTTGAGTGTGGATGTAGTCACCTGTCCAGAGTGGTACTGTTCAATAGAAATTGAATACCAGCTACGTATGTAATTTAAAATTTTCTATGGTTACATTATAAAAAGAAAAAAGCAGGTGAAATTCATTTTATTTATGTATATTTTAACCCAGAATATCAAAAAATATTGTCATTTTTCCATGTCATCAACATTAAAAAACTAAGAGATATTTTTAAATTCTTAATTTTTGTATGAATAATTTCTTGGAGTAAACAAAAATTTTTTTGGGAATTGGGTGTGCATTACTTTACACAGCCCACATCGCAGTTGGACTTGCCACATTTCAAGTGCTGGGTAGCCATCCACACATGGCTCTTGTTTTGAACAGAGTGGGTCTAGAGAGACAAAATCAAGAGAAAAGAAGAAGAGGCCTTGGAGCTGAGCATTGGGGGATCTGATCATTTTATTGGCCAAGAAGAAGAGAATGAGCTTACTCTGTTTTAGCCGTCTTAGCTCTTTTTTTTTTTTTGCCCCAGGAGGTAGGGGAGATAACTTTAACTATGAAGGTAGATTTATTTAACTCCGTCTTCACATTACTGTCATTAAAAGACCTAGAGCATTTCTCTGTAATACATTTCATTAAGTAACTTAGCATGAGCATCATATTGTTCATCTCAATGGCATGTCTGTGAAACATTTTTAGGATTTAGATTCCAGTTTTACTCTAATGTTAAAATACTACTAATAATGTATTACATGTATGTTTCACAACTCTTAAAGTTCTTTCATATGTATTTATCTTATCTGATGGAGTAACTATGAATGAGTTTTAGTTCCTCAAAGAGGAATAAATAAAATATGTAAGTGGTTTATCTATTTAAGTACTTTCTAATTTCTTATATTTGTAACATCATTGGAATATAATTAGAAGAAAGAAGTTTTAAAAGATGTTTAAGATTATAATACCTCCCTAAACCAGGCTAGGAAGTAAGAATGTTTTCTTTTTTTTACTCTTCAGTTTTCTTTAATATTATTTGACAGCAGGAGATTAATGTCCTTCTTAACCGTAATTTATTTTTTTCTTTCAGGACAACATAGGGGAGCTTGATCTTGATAAACAGTCTGAACTTAGAGCTTTAAGGAAAAAAGAACTAGATGAGGAAGAAAGTGTTAGGAAAAAAGCTGTGCAGTTTGGAACCGGTGAACTCTGTGATGCCATCTCTGCAGTAGAAGAGAAAGTGAGCTATTTGAGACCTTTAGATTTTGACGAAGCCAGAGAACTTTTCTTATTGGGTCAGCACTATGTCTTTGAGGCAAAAGAATTCTTTCAGATTGACGGTTATGTCACTGACCATATTGAAGTTGTCCAAGACCACAGTGCTCTGTTTAAGGTGCTTGCATTCTTTGAAACTGACATGGAGAGACGGTGCAAGATGCATAAACGTAGAATAGCCATGCTAGAGCCCCTAATTGTGGACCTGAATCCACAGTATTATCTGTTGGTCAACAGACAGATTCAGTTTGAAATTGCACATGCTTACTATGATATGATGGATTTAAAGGTTGCCATTGCTGACAAGCTGAGGGATCCTGATTCACACATCGTAAAAAAAATAAATAATCTTAATAAATCAGCATTGAAGTACTATCAACTCTTCCTAGACTCCCTGAGAGACCCAAATAAAGTATTTCCTGAGCATATAGGGGAAGATGTTCTTCGCCCTGCCATGTTAGCTAAGTTTCGAGTTGCCCGTCTCTATGGCAAAATTATCACTTCAGATCCCAAGAAAGAGCTAGAAAATTTGGCAACATCATTGGAACATTACAAATTTATTGTTGATTACTGTGAAAAGCACCCCGAGGCTGCTCAGGAAATAGAAGTTGAGCTAGAACTTAGTAAAGAGATGGTGAGTCTTCTTCCAACAAAAATGGAGAGATTCAGAACCAAGATGGCCCTGGCTTAAAAAACCTTTTTTTTTCTAATGAAAAGAAAATGTGCAATATTAAAGAGGTTTATTTCCCTTAGTCACACAGGCCCAATTCCATTGTGATATTTACTTTTATAGCCAGATGAGTACAGTTTGAACTTGAGATACAGTCAGACCAATTAAGTCTTTACTAGGACCTTAATCAACATAAAGATATAATAATTTATACTTAATTATGTAAATTGCCTTGTTAAAGTGATGTGATTGGTATGTTAGATTGCTTGTTTCCTGTTTAGATATGAACCTTTCCCGCCCCAGTTTCTAAAGGTAGGTTCTTTCCTGTCTAATACTTGGATTCTTTAATAGGAAAAATGCCAGATAATACCTGGTAGACAAGCCTGTTATGTTAAAATAAAAAGTAACTTGCTATAGTCATTCTTCCCCAAATATTTACTTTCCTAAATTCCCCCTAATTTTTTCCTTTTTGAAAATATTAAAAAACTAAATTATGTTGTTGTAAAGTATTGTAAAGTAGTTTTGTCTCATTTATAAGGGAAAAAGGCCTTGTTGGAAATATAATAAATTGACTTGTTTCACTAATAAAAGCTTCCCGTTACTCTTCTGTTTTCTTGTAAGAATTGATTTTTGATACTTCAAAGGTATTTCCTTATTTGAAGCTGGAGAGGAATATTTCTTTGGTAACATTGCACAGATAAAAGACATTAGAATCTTATTGGCTGCAGTTTCTCATCAGAGGATTGTAGCATATTTATAAACCTTTAAGCACTGTTGAAAAAGGATTTGTATATCATAATAATGTTAACATATGTCATTTTAAGAAATGCAGAATTGAAATGCAGTCCCTTTCCAGTGCAAAAATCAAGATCAGTTGTAGAATTTGATAGAGAACAGCTCTGTATGTTGGCTTGCCAGTTAATTTGCTTCGGGAAGTTTAGGACTAGGTCAACTCTAAGATTCTGTAACATTTACATACGTGTGATAAACACCTTTTCCTTTGAGATCAGTCTGCTAGGAAAAAAAAAAATCTTTTAACAGCAATGTGTAATTCACTCAATATTTAGTATTTATTAAATGTCTACAATGGGTCAGGCACTGCTGTTCTCACTTTTCTAAGCATTGAGGATACAATGATAAATAAGATAAACTAGATCCTGCTCTCATGGAACAAGTAAACAAATGAGCAAGATGATTTCAGCCTATGAGTGTCATTTAGAAATGAGCCAGCGTGATATGGTAAACATTTATGGGAAGGGGTGCTTCTTTAGCTATAGTGATCTGGAAAGGCCTCTGAAAAGGTGGGAGGCGACACTGAGCTGAGAACTAAATGGGAAAAAAATGGCAGCACAGTTAACGTTTTTGGTAGATTATTCCAGAGAATGCTAGGCTCTCAAGCTAGAATAAGCTTTGGAAGGAGTTTGGCATTTAGAAGATAGTAAAAGCCAGTGTGGGTGGTACTGATGTGGGTGGTGAATAGAATGGAGTGGGGCAGGGGTAGGGAGTCCAGATGGAGAGGGCCTTGTAGATGAGGGAGAGGAATTTGGATTTATTCTAGGTACAGTGGGAAACTTTGTATAATTTTTTAAAGAGTGGCATGATCTGATATGCATTTTTAGGAAACCTCTTTGGCTCCTACAGAAATAGATTGTAGAGAAAGGGGGAGGCACCAGAGGGGAAGCAGGGAGAGAAGCTAGAATCTATTAAGATTTATCCAAGTGATTTAGATTAGAGCGATAGAATAGGGATGGCAAGAAGTAGATAAATTCAGTTTGTGCTTTAAAAGGATATGCTACAGGGTTAAATGTGAAGCATTAGGAAAAGAATCAAGTACCATACTAAGTTGAAATATGCAGAAGGAGCATGTTTTTTTACGAGGGTTAAAAATTAAGTGTTCTATTTAGGTCATGTTGAGTTTTGGATACATGAGATGAAATGGTTGCTAATAACATCCCTTAATCAGACTTTATAAGGAAAACGAAGGGGAGTTCCAGTGAAGGTGGTGGAAAAGTCTAATTCTGACAAACAAACAATAAGTGAAGATGATCATGAGGAGGCAAAGAGGAGAATGAGGTTCTTGGGGATAGTGCTATAGCTCTGCATCTCAACTACTCTCATTTCAGCTCTCTTGAGAACTGATTCTAGAATACATCTCCATTATAAGCCTTTTCTGATATAGCCGTTTTGCTACCAACTTTATTCAACTTCACGACTTCATTTATGTAATCATTCATTCGCTTAACATAAACTTACTGAGCTCTTTGTGTGTGCTAGTCACTGTGCTAAGCTCTAAAAATATGATCTATAAGTCACAGCCGCTAAAATCTTGATAACTTTTCTTCCCAACTGTGCTATTTAACTTGAGTTCAAAACATAAAATTCAAGTATAACAGGCACTGGTCTTAAAACCAGTCTTTATCCCAATAGCCATCAACATATTCTATTTGTCATTTGCTGTTTGTAGTGGCTTTTCATATTTTAAAACTTTGTCTTTAGTTATCGGAAAATATTACTGGCTGCTTTGCAATCCTGCAGTCTATTCACATAACCTATTCCACTAACTGCTTTCCCTGAGCATGGCTTTCCAAAGACAGCTCCCACTGAAACTTTGTTGCTTCTCTGGATTTTTCAATAGTCCTCAAACTTTTTGGTCTCAAAGCCCCTTTGCACTTAAAATTGAGGATGCCAAAGGGCTTTTGTTTATGTAGGTTATATCTTTCTATGCTTCCCCTATTTAAAATTCAAATTAAAGTTTTAACGATTTGTTAAAATTACAATAATAAACCCATTAGATTTAAATATCTCTTATGAAAAATGTTCCTAAAAAACCGGGATGTTTATATTTGTACAAATATCTTTAATGCCTGGCTTAGTAGGAAACAGGTTGATTCTCATAACTGGTATGATGAAACATGTCACGTAGCCTCTGGAAAACACCACTGCTACATTTGTGAGAGAGTGAAAAAGGTAATGTTTTCTTATGAAAATAGTTTCATGAGATCACCTGCCCCACTCAGAGGTTCCCTGGACTCCACTTTGAGAACCACTGCCCTAGCCTATTCTGTGTTGGGTATAGTGCAGAGTGGATGATGTTGAGGGTTGGTTTGGGAAACAATAAATCAGCAGTGGTTGGTCTAGGTGTCACATCCAAAGGAAAAATTGAGTTCCTCTATTATTTAGTTCACGTTGGTTTTGGTTGAGTTTGGAGTCGTGGCAATATCTTATTAATCTTTATTTTATCACAGAATATATTGGATTTCTTGACAGTACTGAGTTCTTTTAATACTATTTTATCTGCTTGAACTCTGCCAAAGCTGTTTCATTGTTTGTTTTTTTTTTCATCCCTATTACTATAGAGTCACTAAAGGGTAGTAGAGGCTATCCCTTACACGGTCATCATTTTGGGCTAATTTTGCAAAATCTTACATGAAACATGTATGCCCAGAACCCTTAGAGGTGTTGGCGTATGACAGAATTTGGGCTAGAGGTAATGACCTGTCAGCCATAGATTTATTTCAAATAACCTTTTGTTCCTCTTTTTCTTCACCCCAAAACTAATTATTAGAATAAAGACTACCTACCGAGCTAATCAAAACATGATTTTTGACACAAAAGCCCTTTGTAATTTTCTTTTGAATCTTGCTAGATTTAGACAATAGGTTAAAGACATCATTCATTCACTTATTCAGTAAGTATGTGTTGAATGCTTACTTATCAGAAGACTGTATAATACCTGTCAATCCTGAGCAGTTGTCTGAGAAAAACATTTAAATTTGTATATGAATATTAGGGTCTTGCGACTATGTAGGCTATCTTTTAGGGAAAATCCTAGTTACTCATAACAGGTTTGTATAAATGCTATTCTCATCCTTTTGCGGTTATTCTTGGGGGACCATACTGGTTGAAGAAGAGACTTTTCCCTTGCAATCCCTTGGGGAAAGTTATTGCAATTGCCTGTGACTCAGTGGAGTTTTCTGAGTCATCTACATCTTATTCATCTCTGCTTTTCAGATCTGTTTGAGCCAATGCTGTCAGCTTCTCCTTGAATCATGTGAGAGGAAGGGCTTGATAAGATGTATTTTCCTTTACATATTTTTGTTTGTGATTACAAAATAAACGTCTTCATTTCAAATGCTATTTGGTTTGGCCAATTAAATTTCTTCTTATACGGGAGGTTGACCAACGTTCTATAAATGGCCAGATAGTAAATATTTTAGACTTTTTAGGTCATACAGTCTATTGCAGCTATTCAGTGCTGCTGTGAAAGCCGTGATAGGCAATACGTAAATGAATGAATATGGCTGTGTTGTAATAAAACTTTACTCATGAAAACAGGTGGTGGGCCAGATTTGGCCTGTCGACATAGTTTTGCCAGCTCTTACTGGTTTACTTTTAGAGTTTCTTTATACCTTATATATAAAATACTTAGAAAAGCTGATGTTATTGAGCACTATCTAATCTATTCCACGCCCTCTGCTAAGCATTTTATATGCATTATTTCATGTAATTGTCTAAAAAATCTTTATGACATGAATACTATCACAGAGTGTGAAACTGAGTCTTTGCAAGAGCTTCAGTGGCTTGTCCAAGGTCACATATAAATATCTTTTACAAAGTTAACAAGCTGCTGGTTCTATCAATTTTAGTTTGAGTGGACTGTAAGAAGGGACAACTAGACCTAAAGAGAGAACTCAAGTAAAATTGCTGACAAGCCATTAAGCCAGGCAGAAGCTATAATGAGAAGATTAACCTAAAGTCATATATTGTCCGAATCATTTTTATATTATTTAAAAATTATCCATTTTGTAGCCAAGTAGCTGTTGCAGTATTTCCAAACTTTTCATAGTTATCTATATTGCATGTGTGTGTGATTATCACAATAAGTTACTAACCATAAAAAAGAAAACTCAAAGACATTAGGGCAATAACTTTAAATTGCTCGGTGTATACAGATGCATTCACATCGTAAGTGGCAGTACCCAAATGGTGTACTTTTAGTCATTTTGCACTCTAGAAAGATGTAATCTTTTGGTGGAAAAAAAAATCAGTTAGGGACCATAATAGCCATTCAAATTGTTTTTATCATATATTCTTATTGGACTTTGTATAAAACCTAGAATGGGAAAAAAATTCAAGAAAGCAACCAGGAACTATGCTTCAAGGAAAAATCCCAGAGAAAATACAGCTCACATAAAATTGCACCCATGTAACCCATCTGATCCATATCATCCAACCAGACTCTAAGCCAGTAGCTTCATAGGAAGGTCATGACCTAACGTTAATTTTTATCTACAGGAAGTGACAAGAAGGCCTTATACATTCTCTATATGAAAATAGGGTTCAAAAATAAAGTTAAGAAAAACAAACCAGGGAACCTACTGGTTGATAATGAGCTTCTGAATCCGTCATGACCTGTGGCAGCCACATACCAATTCTGTCAGTACAGAGCCCTTCTCCCCGACTCCCTTCTGAATTATCTCATACTCTTTCTCCACTGGTTATCTTAATCACTTTGCCTTTCCTGTTACCGCCCTAAGTCAGGTTATGTTATCAGGAGACTGACTCATTACCCTCTGAAGTCATCTGTAATCTTGTTTGGATGCTTTTTAGGCTTTTAATTTTTCCCCAAGCGCACCAATAGTACAATCCTGTTAAGAAATTTAAAAATTGAAAACAACCTTCAATCTGTTCTACCGATTATGCAAAACTGTAAGATGGCTTTAAGAAATTGTCCTTTTACAACATTCCACTTACAAATAAGAGAGGTCCCTCTCACTCTGCCCTGGCAGGAGACCACCCTCTGTCTGTGGAGTGTTACCACTTTTCTAATAAACTTTCCTTTTGACTCTAAAAAGATAATAATGAGAAACGATTCCCAAGCTCCTCTGGAAGAATAAGTTTCACTCACTGAGGATGTGCCAGAGTGTTCCAAGTTGTAACTAGTAAGTGAATGAATGACTATTCAAACTGTGGTATAAAAAAAAAAAAAAAAAAAATGAATATTATCATGTGAATTCAATAGAGCACGTATACCAAATATAGAGGTATGTTTGGAATGATCTGACTTGACGTGCTTACACATTAGAAATGAAAGTCAGAGATTCTGAGTTTCCTTGGGGCACTTAGAGAACTAGGCAAACACCCTCCAAGAAGAGCTGATAATGAAGTATGAAGCTTGGGTGATCACTGTTCAGCTGAGATGGTACTACGCTGCCGGAGACAGAGAAAACAAATAGTTTTCAAATATGAGCTCCAAATAGTATTGGTTGCTAATTAAGCTACTTCTCACATGGGCGACTGCGTTGTTCTGAATTTGTTCATATAATTATTTAATGATCGTTAATGACTATTGACGAATTGGAGAGTTATGCTTAAGGTCATATTTTCAATAATAGGTTGTAGGGCATTGTTTCCTAGAGTCAAGTCCCAGGAGCATCTGCATTAGGATCGTGTAAAGGTTCTTATTAAAATGCAGATTCTCAGGATCTAGCCCAGAACTAATTAAAAACTCTGAGATTGGGGTCCAGGAATCTACATTTTAGTAGAACTCCATGTGATTTTTATATACATTAAGTGCAAGAATCTCTTTTCTTAGAATTAAGAGAAGGAAGCTAGAGCTAGAGGTGTTTCGGAGCAGCTGTTATGGGGAGGAGCATCCTGAACCAGAAAGTCATTTGGTGCCTTTGGACCCCAAGGAAAGGTTGGCCTAGGGACAGAGGGATCAACAACATTCCCAGCGGCTTTAGGTAGCCAAGGAGCTGCAACTCTCCTCGTTCTCTAAGCACTTCCTCCTATACTAGAATTCTGCTGGGGACATGCCAGTGCTGAGCGGAGACTGCTAACCACAGCACTAGGTCTCTCTGCGCCCAAGGGAAAGCCTCCTAGATGAAAGCTGGGGACTCCCTAATGACCCCCGAAGAATATTCTAGAATGCCTCAGGGAGGCAAGGAAAAGGAAAGAGGTTGTTCCACAAGGAATGCAGACTGCAATTCTTAGATTTGAATGAAAATATCCAAATGGTTGTCCCAGTGGCGTGACATTAACTCCTCTGCATATCGAGCCAGGACCACCTCTCAGGAACCTGATAAGTTTGGGATGGAACAAATTCTCACACTTAAGAAAGGCTGTGTTCTGGTGATATCTGGTTGAAATGAAAATTGAGTACCTGCTTATGGTGATGCAAGTTTTTCTCCTATAGTAGACAGCATCTCTTCCCTAGGGAAATCTCCGAGCTACAGAATGGAGATGTATGTTTGTAACTTGAATCCATCATTAATACTGTCTTCTTTGGAGGGGATGAGAGTCACCTGCCAGGTAGATGAGAGCTTAGAACTCTGAGAAAAATGCAATCCTGCTCTCATATTTCTGTAGCCAGGAAGCCCAAGACACCAATATATGCAGCACATACAGTGCATAAAGTCAAACATACCAATATATGTGCATACAGCATATGGCAGACTTAGCCATTGACCGGGAGTCTAGGGACCTCCATGCTGCTAAGTCCAATGGAAACTTCAGTCCTCATCATTCCTGACCTCTTGATGGTATGGCATTTGACAGACTGACGCTCTTTCCTTGAAATGTTTCTTTCCTCATCCTTCCATAATACTGCACTTTCCCACACTTCTACCTTGCCAGCCCTTTCTGTTTCCTTTAAGGATTTTTAAAATCTATCACTTTATGATGATCCTTAGCATTCTGACCTAGGTTCTTATTCTCTCCAGGCTCCCCAGGGTGATGTCATCCATTCTTAAGATATTGGTTACCATCGATATGTTGTTCTTAATCTTTTTAGCTCACTTATTCCAAATTAGAATACGTCGAATATTACTTAAACTCACTCACACACTTGCATTGATTTTTTTTAAGTTATTTTAAATAATATTTTTAGATCAATTTAAGAAGTACCCTTAATTTTAAAAAGATTCAAGGAGTTTAAAATGAAAAGTAGCAGTCCCTAGTGCTATTCTTTCCTACATACTCCCCACCCACCACCCCCCAAGCCACTCCCAGGAGGAAACCTGTTTAACTGTCTTTTGGTGGTTACCTGGATATGTGGTAATAGCATGTTCATATCACTATTTCTTAAGTTGTCAACTTAAAACTATCTATTGACTTCTTTCAATGATAGTAAAGGATTTAGCTCACGACACCCTACCTCCCCTCTTCACCTCTTTCAATTTATCTTCAGTATTAATGGTTTGAGGTTAAACTATATATGTATTAACTATAATATGTAATGAATATAGATACATATGCAAATGATACATAAATATGTATGTGTAAATATGTATATACATGTGTATTTTTCCATTTCTTGCCCATCTACTAAGATTAGAATATTATTTCCCTTTTAACTTTCATTTCCTCATCAACCTCACAAATCATCTATCTTTTCATTTATACATTGGCGGTGTTGATAAATTATGTTTTATTATGTATACATTTTACTGCCATAAACAATTTTCTTTGTAGGAAGATTCTAAAAGTTAATAAATTATATTTACATAACCATGACGATGTAAAATCACTATTGCAGAATTAAGTAAAATATACTATGATTATATTCCTTTCTTGCACTGATTTATGTCCTTCTTGGAATTACTAACTGCCTTATTTTCCCCCCTCAGTATTTGCCCTTATCATATTCTGGCTGTCAAACTCACCATATCATCTATTCGTTTTTTTCCCCCCTCCAAAGACATCCCTCCAAGAGCCTTTCTTCCTGCCCCAATCTGCATTGATTGATCTCTAGATCTGATGTTCAACTGTCATCCTTGGACTTCCCTTCATTGCTCTCCCGGCGGGGAGCCACTCTTCTCTGGATCCTGTATCTTCTGTTTTCTTGGTTTATTAAAATTTAATTTAAAAACTAACATATGCTTATTATAACAAGTAATAGAGATATATAAAAATTTCCCCTCATCCTCCCCCAGCCTTGCCACGTCTGAGGGAACCAAAGTCAACAGTGCGATGGCTGCCCTTCTACACATTCATCTATGCTCAAATACATGTATTCAAGCATATGAACACATACGTGGCTCCCTTCTGTTTTGTTTTTTCACAAAAAGGAAATCATTACACATCTTAACTCTAACTTGCTACGCTCAGCTTAATATGTATCATCAGCCTTTCTCCAGCTCATTCAGATTAATATAACTTTTTAAATAAGCTGCTTCTGATTCCACAGCATGGCTATACCACTTTTGTTCACCTATTTCCTATGATGGTCAGGTTATTTTTAGTTTTCATGTCACTACAAACCAATAAACATGCCTGTGAATGAATCCTTACATATTGATATATACTGATGCTTTTATTTTTGTAGGATAAGTTTTTTAAAACTCGAATTAGTAGATCAAAGGACATGCATGTATTATTTTAACTTTCTATGGGAGTATAACATACATACCAAAGAGAGCATGCATCATAAATGTACAGTTTAATGAGCTTTCACAAACAGAACACATAAGTGTGACCAACACTCAGATTAAGAAACAATATCACCAGCACCTGAAGAGCCTGTCTTATACTCTCTCTAGGTCAATACTCCTCTCCCAAGGGTACCCACCCCAATCTGACTTCTAACGACGTGCATAATTCTCATCATAAGATTGCCACTTTATTCTCCCCAAGAGTAGTAGCAATTCACATTCCCACAAATAATGCACAAATGTATCAGTTTCCCCACATCTCTCTTACATTGTCACTTTTTACAACTTTCTGCTTCTCTGGGGGTGAAAATGGTATTCATTGTTATTTTAACTTGCATTTTTCTGAGTAACCAGTGAGGTTGGGCCTGAGGGCACAAACTCCTTCATTTACAGATGAGAAAACCAAGGCTCAGAAGAGCACTGATCTCGCCTAAGTCACTTTAAAGTTAGCTTCATTTCTGTGGTTAGCAGTGTTTTAGGGCTCAGCAAGGAATCATAGACTACTCTCCAATGCGTAAAGTTCCCTAAGCATCTCTCAATTAAGCTCTAAAGGAGAGTAGTGAAAGAAGGATACACATATACCTCATTTCATTCTGCTGGGCCTGGGAGACAAACCTTGTTCTGCTCGTATAAACCTCTGCGATTTTATAGACTTGGGTCAAAGACTGGTTTGGGGGCATCGAGGGAAGGGAGCCATACTGAATGCAGGCAGGAATGGTTGGCTGTGGAGACAGTATAAGTAATCCAACCTGGTTGAGGAAACAAGCAACCATGCATGCAGCAAATCTCTAGTGAGAGCCTGACGGCGGCAGAGAAAAGTGGAAAGATCTGCGGACTGAAAACCAAGAGGCTTTGGGGCATTGCTTGCTCTCTCAGAACCTGTTTTCTCCTCTCTAAGAAGAAGGGCTTGGAGGGTGCTGAGATACACAGCCTGGGAAGGAGGCAGGTCCTTGACAATCTGCGGTCCAAAGCCAGTCAAGACAAACAATTGTTCTCACACCTGAAACTGTAACAGCAGGCAGGAGTGGTCCACACCCAAACGAGTATGTGTGTAGAGGCTGAGGATGAAAGTTACATAGGAGAAGTGGGACTAGAGCCAAGAGCCCCGAAGGGACCAGTGGAGTTACAATAGGCAGAAGGAAGAACATGGTATAATCTGCGGGGGAAGAGATGGAAAGGAGGGTTGGATCAGTTTTAACACCAAAGGCCCAGAGAAGAAAATGAGAATAACTGTGACTAAAGAAGATACTGAAAGAAGGATTTATGGAGACATGAGGCTGGAAAGATAGGCCGAGGCCAGACAGATTGGCCCAGGAAGTACCTGAGTGTGAGCTTATCCTGTGGCTGTGTTAAAACAGGGCCGTGTTAGGAGACAACTGGTTAAATAGTTTTCTAAACTAAACTGTAACAAATTATCACACATTTGGTGGCTGCTGTAACAAATCGCCCAAAAGTTGGTGGCTTAAAATGACACAAATTTATTATCCCACAGTTCTGCACGTTAGAAGTCTGACATGAGTCTCACTGGGCTAAAACTAAGGTTTTGGCAAAGCTGCATTCCCTTCTGGAGACTAGAGGAGAATCTGCTTTCTTACCTTTTCTAGTATCTAGAAGCTTTCTGCATTCCCTGGCTCGTAGCCCCTTACTCCATCTTAAAAGCCAGCAAAGGTGATCTGCATCCTTCTCACATCACTCTGACCTGTTCTTCTGCCTCTCACTTCCATTTTTAAGGACTCCTGGGATTACATTGGTCCCACGTGGGTAATCCAGGATACTCCTATTTTAAAATTATTTGATTAGCAGTATTAATTCCATCTGCATCCTTAATTCCCTTTGCCATGTCAGGTAACATGGTCCCAGGTTCCAGGGATTAGGATGATTAGGACATGGCCATCTTTGGGGGAGGGAGGGAGTGAATCAGTATTCTGCCTACCATTCTGTGTTAGTTGGGACTCTTCACAAGAAATACAATAGAAGCAAATATACCTGCTTAAATAATTGAGGCCTCACTACCTTTCTCTCTTCATCTCTGGATCTGCTTTCCTCTCTGTTGATTTTCAGGCAGTTTCCTAGGCTTACATCCTAGCAGCTTGGCAACATAAAGGAGTCTCCTCTCCCAGTGGTTTCGACATAACCTGAGATGATAAGTATCACCCTAATTGACCCAGCTTTTGTCCAGGGCTGTCCCTGGACCAAATGCTGTGGCCTGGGAGACAACTTTCATTGGCCAGGCATGAGTTTTATATGCACCCCTGGAACCGAAATAGGGGAAGTTCCACCAAACAGAATGGAGTTGGGGATGGATGGTTTCTTAGAGGAAAACCGGCAGACCGCTACCCCCAAAAAAACAATGGTGGTGACAATTGCACAACCATGTGGATGCATGTAATACCACAAAACCGTACACTTAAAGATGATTAAAATGGTAAGTTTTAAGATGTGTATTTTACCACATAATCAATTGAAGCTACAGAGTCAACCCTTGGGCTTTTGCTAGACCTGTTAGAAAAGAGGATCTATCTTTCCATGGAGATTACTAGAGTGGTCTGAGCCTATGTTGGAGCTGCTGGGGCCATCATGTCACCATGTAGGGAAGAGAAGAGCTGCTGGGGCCATCATGTCACCATGTAGGGAAGAGAATATGCTGCTGGGGCCATCATGTCACCATGTAGGGAAGAGAATATGCCTGAGAGCAGAAATGACATGAGGAAAACAGAGCCCAAAGATACAGACAGAGTCCTGTTGATGATCATGACACATGAACCCAGGCCTGCCAGAGAGCCTGACCCACTCAATAAATTCCCTCTTATGGTTAGATCAATTTAGTTGAGTTTCTGTCATTGGCAATTAAAAGAGTACAGCTTAAAAAAAAAAAAAAAAGTAAAAAGTAAAAAGAAGGACTCCTCGAGCCATGCCCGAGGAGGAAGATATCACCAATCTATTCAAAATACCATTGCATCTAAGCTTATCAGTCCACACTGTCCTGTCTGTATGAAAAGATGTGGTACTGTTATGCACATGAAGCTCAGATAGAGTGAAGCAAACTCCATGTAAGACGATTCAATTTAACAGAAAATATGATTTGGGAATTATTTTCTTAAAATAGTGGTTCTCAGAATGTGGTCCCTGGATCATCATCAGCAGCAGCAGCTGGAAACTTGTTGGAGAGGCAAACTCAGGCCCCATACCAGATCTACCAGCTCTGGGGCGAGACCAGAATCTAGATTTTAACTAGCCTTCCAGGTAACTCTGATGCAAGCTCAAGTTTGAGAAGCACTGTCCTAAAACAGTGCTTTTTTTTTTTTTTTTAAGTTCTGAATATTTTAAATATGATTCATTTTGACCAAATAGATTTAACTGTGGACTTTTAGGGAGTACAAATTACTGCTGAAGTGATATGCAGTACACATGGGAGCACATGTTATATTAAATTATTTGCTTTAAAATGTTTAAAAGTAATATATAACCATAACAAAATAAATTTTTTTAAAAAGGACAAGGAATGTTGGGTAGAAAACAGCCAGAGAAATCTATAAACGGCAGTTGCCTCAAGGTGGAACAAGGACATCTGGAGGCCAGAGAACATCTGACAGTTCTAAAGAAAGTTAAATGTGAGATGTTGAGGGAAAGGAAAGACTGCAAGAAGAGAAGCTTCAAATCAGTGGTTCTCAAACTTTTTGGCCTTAAGACCACTTTACACTTTTAAAAATTATTGAATTTTGTTGCCGTGGTTACAGTCATTGATGTTTACCATATTAGACATTAAAACTAAGAAAAAATCTAAATTACAACAATAAACTCTTTATATGCTAACTTAATTAACATGTTTTATGATAATAATTATATAGCCCAAAATGAAAAAAAAAAAAAAAAAACTAGTGAGAAGAGTGGGTAAATTTTAACTTAATGTAACACGTATCAAAACATGATCAGGGGTGGTGGGGTAAGGATCTGAATGGAAATAAATACATTCAGAAGAAAAAGGGCTGCTGTATATATGAAACTTTCTTTTGCATAAACCTATTGGTAACCACACACACACACACACAAATCTAGAACTGAGACACATAACATAAAAAAGAGGAAACAGAGAAAAAAAAAATCATAGAATACCACCACACT
>NW_006438113.1:14508101-14516936 GCF_000325575.1 Pteropus alecto | reverse complement strand
TGTTTGAATTGATGATGGGCCGCCCAGGTGGACTAGCCAAGCTGGAGCGCTGGGGTCAGGTCCCAGCTTGATATGATTTGTGAGTGGTAGAGTCACAAGAGGAAATGGAAGATGTAAAGGCCAAGAATGCCAGCTCCGCGAGGACAGGAACCGTGTCGTGGATCCCCAGCTCTGAGAACAGTGCTGGGCACAAAGTGTTTGTTGATGTGATTGAATGCACTCTAGGGGGAAATCTACTGCTCAGGAGTGGCGTGGAAATGCACCAGGGAAGGGAAGGCAAGCTAGTCGTGGGCCGTGGACGGGGGGAAATGGCTCTGATGCTAGCTGTCCTGAGACAGGCAGATATGCCAATCTCCTTTGGAAACATTTGCTTTCATCAGCAAGGGGATCTTCCTGAAGTTTTGATTGAGATAGCCACCTTTTAAATTGGAACCACGTAACTAGGCTCTGGACAAACAGGTAAGAGAGGGGTCTTGGCTGTATTCAGGTCCTTTAGGTGTCGCTTCACACTTAGGCGCTCATTTATGTAGGTTACCTCACCCCTGAGTTGTCTTATTTTATGTTGCGGGAGGGAGCGAAAGTGTGTTTTCAAGTGATTCTTGAAGCTGGGATTTATAGTAGATTGTTGACACTCTAGTTTCACAGAATAAAGAGGAGTTGCAGGACAGACTCCGAAGTGTCCTCTCCATCTGCGTCCACTCTTGCCCGGATATGCAGGGAGTACACAGGATGGGGACTTTCCCTCTCCGTCCTCCCCTTGGCCCAATGCTCTTCTTTTCCAGGATGTACATGCAGGCTATTGTCTTGGAGGCAGCAGCTACGTGTCCCCATAATTTTTCCATCAAGCCTGGAATGGATAGTTTTAAGGTCAGTATGATTTCAACAAAGTCATTCTTTCTTAATTTTAATTTTAGTTGTTTTAGGGCATGTCAATGGCTGAAAACTACTGGATAATGGAGATCTGGGAACCCATCTAGACTTTGGACTTTAATTCTTGGGGAAATAATTCCCTTTTATATGTGCTTTTGCTATGAGCTGTGTATTTTTAGATTTAACTTTATCATGTGAGATGAACTCTCTGCTGAGGGCCTCTTGGTGATCCTTTCTTGGATAGATGTATCTGATGGCTTATCCTTTCCTGTAGGGTGCCAAAGGACACAGAGACAGGTCACTGGGCTGGCCCGTCTTGGGATGGGACCTGGTGTCTTCTCTGCTAGTGTATTAGCATCACTGCCTTCAGGATAGACCTTAAAAGACACCATGGTCAGACCATCTAGAGAGAGGAAACTGACATCTGTGCCTTCATTGTTCTCAGAAGGAGTGAGTCTTGAGGATGCATTTCTGCTTCCATGCTGTTTTCAGAGCCTGGCAGAATGCATTTCTATAGTTGGAAGGGTGACTCAGCTGCCACTGACACTCATGTGGAAGGCGAGAGGCCTGGATCCCCTTCAAACTCTGCTGCCAGGGACCCCACTTAGAGCTGACCCGCCTTACCATGTGCCAGACACTGTGCAAAGCATTCATGTGTGTATCTTTTCTGACCCACTCAACCTTAGGAAGTAGATGTTGTCACTGTGGCCCAAGTCACAAAACTAGTAAATGCCTGAGATGATTAATTTTATGTGTCAGCTTGGCTAGGCTATGGTGCCAGTTGTTTATTCCAGCACCAGTCTAGATATTGTTGGGAAGATTATTTTTAGATGCCTTAGTCTGTTCAGGCTTCTATAACAAAGTACCATAGATTGAGTGGCTTTTAAACAATAGAGATTTATTTCTCATTGTTCTAGAAGCTGGAAGTCTGAGATCAGGATCTCTGCGTGATTGGGTTCTGGCGAAAGCCCTCTTCTGGGTTACAGACAGCCATTTTCTGGCTGTCTCCTCACATAGCGGAAAAAGCAAGCTAACTCTCTGGCCTCTTATAAGGATATTAGTCCCGTTCATGAAGCCTCCATCTTCATGATCTAATTGTCTTCCAAAGGCCCCACCTCCTAATACAATCATACTAAGATTAGGGTTTCAATATATGAATTTTGGGGGACACTAGCAATCAGTTAATTGAAGATGAGATTAACATGTTAATCAGTAGACTTTGAATAAAGCAGATTACTTCTCATAATGTGGGTGGGCCTCATCCAATCAGTTGAAGGCCTTAAAAGAAAAGACTGAGGTCTCCCAAGAGGAAAGAACTCTGTCTCCAGACTGCCCTTGAATTCAAGACTGTAACATCAACTCCTGTGGGCATTTCCAGCCTGCTGGCTTTTCCTGCAGAGTTTGGATTTTTCCCATACAATCGCATCAGACAATTCCTTAAATCAACTGTAGTAATGGAAAGCTTTTATAGACAGAAACTGGATGCATCAAGAAATTTAGTAGCAGAGTAAAAGAAAGGATTGTTTCAGCCCAGGGCACCTTTCTTTAGGGAAGGACATTAGGGGTCTTAACAGGTAGATTACCTAGTGTTGACCAGGAAACTCCAGATGGGTTTAAAATCCCATTCCTGGAAGAGGCTGAAACTACAGTTAGATTAGGTATTAAGTCTTGGTGGGACTTAGCCAAACTGACTCCATTTTGGACCTGTTGTTTTTTAGTGAACGGATTTGAGCCCAGTTTGGACTCCAAAGCCCTGGAGTTAATCACTGCCCCATTCTGCCTTCCAGCTGTTGATGGTGCTCATTTAGCAAAGTGCTGGGGGATATGAAGTCCAGAGACAGCCCCTGCCCCTCAGCCTTGCCAGGTGAGGGGCCATCTGTAGGCATAAGAACGTCCAAACCTGTAGAAAATGTTTATATGTTTCTTTGAGCCAAAATGGACGACAACGCCAGGAGGCAAGATTTTAAATGCTCCACAGAATAACAGTTTTGCAGATGCTTTTATGCATTTAATGTTAAGGAGGGACTGTAAGGAAGATCACATGGAGATGGGAGAAAGCAAGGCAGGGATTGGATGACAGGGTAGTTTACAAGATTACGTGCTCTCTCGAGGGTGATTATACCTTTGAGGGCTATTACTTCTGGTGTTTCAAAGATGTGTTAACCTAGATGCTCCAGAGCAATGGACAGGACTGGCTTAAAACCTTTCCCTAAAGAAGTTATAGGCCTGGCACGTGACTACCCACCATGACCTGCCCAGTTAGGAATTTATGATTTATTATAGCACGACTTTTTCATCCACACACCCCAGGGGCTAACTCCACTTCTTACTGATTCCACATCAACCCTGGTGGAAATCACTGTCCTCGCCATCTAAGTGTGAACTGCCTATGTAGGCTCCTGAACTTTTACTCTGGAGGCAGACCTGTTGCTTACTATTCTTTCCTTTTTTACTGGAATTTGAAAAACTGAGTGCCACTTCTGTGAGCAGTGTTGTAATGTAAAAGGCAGGTACCTCTATAGGAACCTGTGTGGTCTGAATGTGTGTTTCTATATGCGTGTATGTGTGCGCTATGTATGTGACCGAAATATAATTGTGTGGGTTTGGGTATAGCTGCTGTCATCTGCATAGTGCCAACCATGGAGACACAGTCCTTGCCCTCAGGGGGTATGCAGCCCCCCTGTCATCCCGAAGCATGGGTTTGAAGGGAAGTCAGGAGCAGTAGCATTAGGACCCTCAGGCCCTTTACTATTTTAGCTACTTGTCATTATAATCAAGGTACTATGAACCTAGTAATATTCTCCATTTGAGTCAAAGACATTGGCATTTTTTAGAGCAGGCTGGCCAGATGTTACCTCTTTAACTGTTAACTCCACATACCCTCTACGAACCCCACCATGGCACAGACGTGTGATTTTGTAGATATGGTGCGTATAAGCCCAAGCTTTGGCATCACCCAGACCTGGGCTTGGGTCCCGTCGTACCATTCAGCAACTAAGTGATGTTGGCCTCATGACTTAACCTCAGCGTCTCTTTCCTCATCTCTTTCCTCAGTTTTGTACTTACCTGGCAAGCCTGCTGGGGGGAAATCAGTGAGATGATATATATCACAGTGCCCTGCATAAGTGCTAAATAAATGTTAACTTCTATAATATTATTTTCATTATTGTTACTTATCTCATTTATCTGTTCTTGATTCTTCAAGGGCAAGGACCATTTTTGCCCTTCTCTTATCCTCCTCCTTATTCTAAATAGGACTTAAGCCAAATTTCAGCAGGTTGATGATAAAAATAGAGGAAAAATGAAGATATGGACATAAAATGTGGCCAGTCAAGATACAGAAATGCACAGCCTCACTTTGGTGGGTCACGAATTGACTCTGAGCTTCCTAGCAACCAATGAGAAGAGGGAAATTAGATCAGTTACATAGATCAACACTGTGTCCATGAGATAAAACAGGCTAATGGCTCAGGAAAAACGCTCCCTGGGCAGGACCTTTTCCTTCTTAATATGCTTCCTTCTTGACTTTGTGATTCACTTTGCTGAAGGGAAGCCCATTTATGGAAAAGTTTTTCTGAAAATGACAGAGGTCCTAAGCCTGAGTAGAGGCCCATCCCTCACTGTCTCCAGCTGATCTAATAACAAATACCTACTTCCTGGCCCAGAGAACTAATCTTGCAATAGACCTATGTTTCTGAAACCAAAAGCGTCACATGCAGATAACAAACAAGATGTGTGCACACTGTGGTTAAGCTGTTTTGTAGCAACTTTTATTTCCTCTCTTCTGGCACTTCGGGTTCAATGGGACTTGACCTCAAGTCATGAGTCATGCAGTCCCAGTTCTCAGGCTGATATAATTTATGTCTAGGCCTGAAGTTAATTTGAATTTCCACTTCCACCCTTTGGAGCACTTATCAAACCCATCAGTCAGCAAAGCTTTATTGAGCACATCTTTCTTGAAAGGCCCCTGCACCAGGCTCTGCTTGGGAACCTGGGCTCCAGCTTCCAGTAAAGAGGTCAAGGAGGAAGTGCACGTAACCAAGGCTTTGGAACTCAGAAGGAGGAGCCTGCAAACCTGGGGAGCTGGAGAGGCCTGCAAACTTCTCGGAGGAGGTGGGACTTGAAGGATGAGAAGGGATGGTAAAGAAAAGAGGGCACGCATGATGACGAAGACTCAGGCTAGGATGGTCTAGCGGCATTCAGGCTCCAGGAAGAGCCTGACCTACATGGAGCGGAGGTCCACGAAGCGGGAAGGGGAAGAGGGTGCGGATGTCAGGAGGTTCTGGAGCTGCTCCCTGCCCCCCGCCACCCCCTCTCCTAATCTACCCTGCTCTGGGGACAAGGAAAGCCATACTTGTTCCTCATGGCAGCTGCCTCAGGGGATCTTTGGGAGTAATACAATATGGGACTTTCTGAAACAATTTGTTACTTGGGAGTTTATGGACTTTTAAAAATACAACATCTCTAAATGACTGTGGCTGAAAGTCATCGTTAACAATTTGGTTGATGGAAATTCTAGAATCCCAGCCACTGACTTTGTGGGAAATCTGTAGTGTTCCTTAGGATCATGTTGAGACTCTGAAATCGGTTTCAGGAATATTCTTTTCTATCTTTTAAAGAAAGTAACTAGGTTTATCTTTATTTTGGCATCTTGGGAGGAACTCAAAGAAGTGTCTTGACCCTAAAAGTGCTGGTGTCTGAAACATTTGGTTCTCCTTCAAGCCATGAGACCACATTCTTGAAAGAAACTTCCCAGTTAGATGGGGGAGGATGAAGAGTCAGTGGAGTGGGCTGGAGAGGCGAGGGCTGGGCCCAGGAGGCTGGCATCTGTGAGGACCAAGAGCGGGACTCTTATAGCTGTTAATCATTTAATCTCATATTATCTCCATCCTTCAGGTAAAGAAATGAAGACTCGCTGAGGTTAAAACAAAAACTTGTCCAAAGTCACAGAGCTAGAAAGTGACGAGAGGCAAGCTTCAAAACTCAGGTGACTGCAAAGCCCAGCTCTCACCCTGCCATGCCACCTTCCTTAGGAAAAAGAAACAAATCCAAAGACAAACACAAATGGAATCACCAGGAGACCCTTATCAGTAGAGGATTCCTGGGCCCTTTTCCCAGAGATTCAGGTGCGATGCCCAGGCACCTTCCCCTCTCCCCAGGTGATTTTGATGACCAGATAGATTTAATGACTCTCATTATAAAAGAGCCTTCATTGTAGGTCCACCCTGGATGGGTGGGGGAGTGGGAGAGTGAAGGATTTCTGCTGAGAGACTCCTTCTGAGCAGCAGGGTAGAAACTTACAGGTGGTAGGCTCTTGATGAGGAAGATGGGGCAAGAACAAAAAAAAAAAGAAAAGAAAAGAAAGAAAAAGAGGAAGTTGTCCTTTCCGTGGAAACTTATAAGAGAACAAAGATGAGTGCAGAAGACTGTGTCACACTTGTAGACGCAAGATGCTGTGGAAACTGGTGCTTGCTGACTTCGGTTCCTGTCCTCACACCCTCCTCACTGCTGATGTCACACCAAGACTATCAGCTACTCTCCAGGGCTGAGGGCAGGGGCAGTGAGGGGAACTAACAGAACCCAGAAGCATGGCTTCTAGTCCGAACTGTGTCACAAAGCAATATGTTCCCCTGAGTAGGGCAACCCCCTTTTCTGTCCACAGAACCCTGTACTGCAAAATGAAAAAGCTGGGCTCAGTCCTCAGTCTATAAGTCTGTAACCATTGCAGGGGTTCTTCACCTTTTTTAGGAATCCAGACACCTTTGAAAATCTAGTAAAGCTATCAACCCTCTCCTGAGGAAAAAGCACATGCACTCAAATTTTGGCTAACAGTTCCAGAGAAATTAATGGACTTCCCAGAGCTCGTTCATGAAGCCCTAGAAGTCTGCGGGTCTCATGCTAAGCACAGCTAGTCTGTCTGGAAGCCTCTAAGACTGCACTGTCCAGTATGGCAACCTCTAGCCACATGTGACCACAGAGCACTTGAAATGTGGCTGGTCTGAATTGAGATGTGCTGTAAGTGCAGAGTGCACACTGGACATGGTATGAAAGAAGAAATATCTAAATAATTTTTATATCGATTATATCTTAAAAGATAAATTGGATATTTGGGGTTAAATAAAACATTTTATTAAAATTAATTTCACCTGTTTCTTTTTGCCTTTTAAAAAGATGGCTGGAAGATTTGAAATGACGTTCGTGCCTGGCACTATGTATGTATTGGTCAGCACTGCTCTGCGATGACATTCTGTTGGCAGGACCTCGCTGCCCTTTCTATTTTGTCAGCATATGCTTTCACCATGTGAGCTTGCTTCACTGCAGGCCCATCACTTCCTCTTTCTGGAAGACGTAGTTTTGAGAATAGGCAGGGAAATTTTTGCAAGAACAAGCTGTTAAGTCATGTTTTCCCGACGAGATTGAAATCTCCTTGAGGACAAGAGCATGTCTGATGCTTCTGGGTCCCTCCAGGGATGGGCACCCAGCAAACGGAGTGATCCATTTTTGGCCACTTAAGAGACTAGAGTTCTAGGTAACATTGGTGTATTAGTTTCCTAGGGCTGTTGTAACAAAGAGCCACTGGCTGACTTAAAACAGAAATTTATTCATTCACGGTTTTGGAGACCAGAAGTCAGAAATTAGGTGTCATCAGGTTCATGCTCCCTTTGAAAGATCCTGTCCCTTTTCCTAGCTTCTGGTGGTGGCCGGCGATCCTTGGCTTATAAATGCACCACTTCAATCTCTGCCACCACTGTCATGTGGCCTTCTCCTTCTGTCTCACATCTTCTTCCCTCTGTGTTCAAATTTTTCTCTTCTTATAAGGACAATTGGATTAGAGCCTGGCCCTAGACTTGATTGTATCTGCAAAGACCCTATTTTCAAGCAAGGCCACATTCTGAGGTTCCAGTGAAGATGAATTTTGTTGGGGTGGGGGGGGGACACTACTCAACTCAATATATGATGGATATCTTTCGTGAGAAAGATATTTCCAAAGATTCTGGTTAGCACTCGGGTAATTTGTCCAGCATTTCCTGATTCCAAGAAAGGGCAGAACAGAGTGCTTAGTGAGGGCCATGCCCCGGTCTAGACTCTAGGGACACAGTGATGAACATGACACATCTTTGCCCCCGTGGAGCTTACTTTCTAGTGATGGAGACAACACATTGGTATATAATACAATGTCAGGTTGCAGTAAATAGGGTGGAGGATAGAGAGGAACAGGGTGATAGAGGTGGTGGGCTATTTTTTATAAAAGAGGATGGGAAGGGAAGACCACTCTGAGCCAACATTTGAGAACAGAAATGAGGTGACAGTGAGCAGCAGAAGTATCTGGGGGCTAGGCATCTGGCCCCTCAGTCCAGAGCTGCTGGGACTGGGTGGGGTGGCAGCGGGGAGAGGCCTTCCAAGGCTTCCAGCTCAGGAGTTTCACTTCCTCCAGCCCCACATACCCCATTGTTTGGCTGGAGTGGGAGGCTGCTTACCCCTGACACTCACTGGAGGGGTCCTATGCCATTGTCATATTGTCTTTTCCAGACAATAAGAATGGAATTGGGTCTTGTCTTTGCTGCTTGCTCTTTAAGGTCAAGGTCCTAAAATCACTTCTTCATTTCTTCCTTGTTTCTCCCAGGGATAGGCCTGAGTTTTTCACCGTGTCTCTCTGGCTTTTGAGGCTGGCTTCTGCTTTCCTCTGGAAGGGGGCACATAGCCCCCAGGCTCCTACACGGGTGGGCTCTCCACCTGGTTGGCTCCTTCACCTCTTTCAAGTCTTCACGCAGATCTGTCGAGTGCCCCGACCACATTATTTAAAAAAGAGTGCATCTCACTTCCAGCTACCTGTCCTCTTTACTTTGTTAATTCCCCACCCTCAGCATACTGTATAATTTCCTTAAGGATGATTTATCACTTAGCGTCTCCCCAAAACTCACCTCTATCCTGCTAAATTATTAACTCTATGAAGGCAAGCATTTG
>NW_006438113.1:14482078-14507996 GCF_000325575.1 Pteropus alecto | reverse complement strand
AGCTCAAGCACTTAGAACAGTGCCTGGAACATAGTAGGTACTTGAATATTTGTGAAATGAAATGGAATGAATAAACAAACGAATGGGTTGTGAAGAGGAATCTTAAATGGAAGAGTCTATATGATTACTCACAAGGGAACTGAGATGCAGAGAAGAGAAAGGAATTCTCTAGAATGCTTCTTGAGTGTGCCAGGCTTGGTGCCAGAAGCAGAAAGGCAGCAGGGAGTAGTAGAGCTGGACGCAGAGATGCCCTCGAGGACTTGGCATTCTAATTGAGGATGGACAGCTTCTCCCCTTGCACAGCTCCAGGGGGCATCGTTTCCACAGAATGCAATGTAAGTGGTGTCCCTGGAGTTCTTCAAGGCAGGCACCTGTGGGTGAGGTAGGTGGAGGAAGGCTGTGTATGGACCATGGTGTGTGGCTCACAAGAGGGAGTGAGTACAACTGAGCACGGGGGGGACAGCTCAGAGGAATGACCCGACCCAAGAAAGCATCACCTCTGTGCTATTCTCTATGCCCAGCACAAGGCCTGGCCTGAGGCCAACACGCAGTAGGTGAAAGCTTGATGCGAGGACGGCAATGCCCAGGTTCCAGTCTCGGGAGCAGAGTTCAAGCTTGCTCATGGGCCTGACCCTCTAACCCAGTGGGGTTCGCTCCCTTTGATTCTGTTTCTCTAGCTGGTGGCTCTTCACTCTGGCTGTGTGGTAGAATCTAAAATCCCCTGGGAAATTTTTAAAAAACACCAGCTGCCAGGGCCCCATCTCGAGGTTTCCAATTCAGGTGGTCAAGAGTAGGGCTGAGTGTCACCTCACCAGGCGATTCTTGCGTGTAGCCAGTTTGAGAACCACGGCCCTAGAAGTCCTGCTATTGTTGCAGTACTGTGGAAGATTAAGGATCCTTAACCCCACAGCTCTACAAATAGAATTCAAAGGAGTCTGTAAACAAGTGTGAATAAATTACACCTTAATTTTCACTACCTCCAACTGAAATGGAGTATTTTCTTCCACTGTGAATGTGGGTGTCAAACCACAGTAGTGCCTGTGACTTGTCACCCATAGAAATCACAGATATTTTCATATTACTTTAGGATTGTTGTGGTATCTCGAAATGTCATTTCAATTCATCCCTACTGCAAACTTAAGGTATTAGACTTGCTCCTAGATTTTGTTATTTAATACGTTCATAAAGATGCACATATACCACTATATTACACTTTCTAAAATATTTTGATTACTGGTATTTGATATGATTGTTTCCACTGAAATTTCGTGTTTCTTATATGCATTTGAAAACAGTATCCTGAGAAAGGGTCCATAGGCTTCCCCAGATGGCCAAAGGGGCCCCTGATCCAGGAGAAGATGCACCTTCAGAGGCTCACTCTCTTGTCCTATGTGGCCTTTGGGCAAAGGTCACGTCATTCACTGTTAGGGCTGCCTGACGTTCCCCTTGGGGTGGGCACCACGGGCTCACTCACCCTATTCCCCATCTCTTGGCAAAAGCGCCCCTTTGCCACCCTTGGTAGCCTGGAGGAGACCCTCCTGGCTAAGCTGGGGCTTTCCTTTCTGCTGTGTCAGCTCCCTGGGGAGGGGGAAACCCAGACAGTGAGGAAACAAGAGCTTAGACTGGAGGAGGGCGACAGGCCAGCCACTGGCGCCTTGCTGCCTCTCACTGATCTGTCCTGCCCCAATTATCGGTATGTCAGGCAAAGGAAGAGAAGGGGAGACCCATGGATTCCCGTTGGCGCTCCTTTAGAGCCCTTCTTCAATTCAATGGACAAGGGGCATCCAAGCCTGACCCAGACATAGTCTCTGCCCTCGGGGAGCTCTAGGCCTGGCCAGGGAATCAGAGTAAAAACTCACAGTAGAAAGAGAATAAAAGCATATAAATGTTTGGAGCCAGAGGAGAGTATAGGTGCATAGAGCAAATCAGAAACAAATGGGTTAATTATAAATGATGCTTCCCCACTCTCACACCCATTCCTGGGCTGTCGGCGTGTTGCTCAGTGGGCCAACAGCTGTTTGCTGGGACTGAAAAGCAGAGGCACAAGAGAAGAGCTGGAGAAGAGTCTGGGCTCACTTCCTGGGCTGCTCAGCACATGCTGAGAAGACATTATTTTTAGGCAGCCTGGATGCAAAAACTTTTGACTTATTTTCCTTTTAGATTTCAGCGAAAGCAAACACTCTAGGCCACCGTGGTTTAGTTCTTGTTAAAATCTTGAACCTTTTCTCTGCTTGAGGAGGAAGGTCTTAGATGGAGAAGATGCTAGAGTGTTAGCTGTCCAGCTCACAACAGGGTCCTTGGGGTCCATCTACCACCCCCACCCTCACCCCGCGGACATACGCATTGTGGAGGTCATGCACGTTGGCGACCAATTGGTGAGAGGTGGCAGTGTCACCATGGGGAACTTGACCTCTTGACTCAGCAGCCAACAACAAGGCTTTATTAAATACAAAGAATTGTAGTTGTGGGTGGCAGGTGTCTTGGAGGGGGACCAGAGGGCTCTGGGAAGGTATCCGAGCTGTGACTGGGAGGTTATTGAGATAAGAGTCTGCCTAACACCCTGTCAAGTGGCAAGCCCAGGAAATGGCCACTATGATGCCTAAAGTCAGAGAACAGGGCCCTTAGACATGACCTTTCATTTTCTTGGGGGCCGGGAACTCTTTCAGCCTCTGGTGAAAGCCACAGAGGCTTCTCCCTGGGAGAAAGCATGTGTATCATTTAAATACTACACCCTATTTCAGAGGTTCTCAACCAGAACATGGAAACCCCATGTTTGCAAGAGAAAGAAATAAAGCTAGGGATATGAAATGAATTCTTCATGACCCATTGCACAACTAGTAGCAGGGCCAGGCCCCCGGGTGCCTGCTTAGTCTGCTGCCCTTTCCCCTCCCCTTCACTGTCTCTCTGGAGAGGAGGAAGTGAGACAGAGGGTAGGCTACACCCTGGTTCCACACCAGTGGGTAAACTAATTGGTAGAAATAGACACAGGCACCACAGGTACCAAAGGTGTCAGAGGCTTCTAGTAATCCCCACTTCTCACCCTCCCTCTGAATTCTTGATTCCACTGCAAAAGACCAGGTTTTCTCTCTGAGGCCTAACCTGGGGAAGTTACAAAAAGTCTTCTAACTTCTTCTGTATCCACGACCCTCTCTTCAAGCAGAGAAAGTTTTCAGGATTTTAACAAGAACCAAACCATGGCGAGCCCACAGTGTCCACTGTGCTGAAATCTGAAAGGAAAGTGGGCCAAAGGCTTTCATGCCGGGGCTGCCTAGGAAAGGTGTCTTCCCAGCCTGAGCTGAGCATCCCCAGACTCACTATTCTCCCCAGATACCTCTTGGCAATAGTGGAGGGGCTGCTGGTGACAGAAGGTACCTACCTCCTAGAAATAAGTGAATGATCACCCACGTTCTCTCAACTGCCTCTACCTACAGACAAGGAGGAAAGGGTAGGGAATGTGTCTTTGGTGATCTGAATCCTTCCCAGAGGGCTCAAGAGTGATTCAGGCTGCAGGTATCTGAGGTTAGGGTTGGAGAGAGCTATGTACAAAGGCTGGGTTTTTCTGCTTCAATGTTCATTTCAGATATGCTATTTCCCTGCAGTTGTGTATCCTGGATATTGATTCAGAAAATTTGTCACTATGGAGGGTCTGAGGCAAAGCCTTGGGGTGCCTCATATGGGCAGGGCTCAGTGATGTCCGTAGGAGTGCATACATTCAAGTTCTGCTCCCAACTTTTACTCTCTGAGGTCTGATTGATGTCTGTTTAATATTAGTTCAGCATGGACCAGCTCATTTCTCTTTTCTGTTTTCTCTTTACTTTCTCCTTCTTTTTCTTCTGTATTGCCCAATTTTAGCCACCACCAAAGGGGAGCCAGCTCCCTTTTCCTGCCTCCAAACTATTTTTGATTTCACAGTCAAATTTGACCAATTTGGGGCAAAATACAGACTGATTAGTGAAGAGTCTGTCTTAGAGAATATTTGAAAAAGAAAATCTAGGTAAGAATGTCCCTTGCATGTCTAGCATGTCTCTTGACTAAACTGGGGTCTTAAAAGAATTTGTTTCCTTAAGTTTTCTTAAATAATTAAGAACCTCCACCGCCCCCCCCCACCCTTGATATTTTTTACTCAATTCATTCACTCTATCTCAGGAGTTTGCTAAGTAAAGGTAAATTTCAGCTCCAACCCTGAGAAAATGAGTGAGATTTTTCTTAGTCTAGAATCATATTTGGGGGCTCCTTCTATACAAAATTCTCCTGGCTTATAAGTGTTTCTTATAAGCCAGGATATAAAATAGACACGAATATAAAATAGACACGAAGCAAGAGCTACCATGGCCCCTTGTCAACACCCGCAGGAAGCTCGTGTACCATGATGAGACTTGCAGGGACAATAACCCTTCCCATATAGCTGCTGCCTCTCAGAATTGCAACAGAAAAAAACTAGAGAGCCACTTTAAAAAAATTTATATACATATGACTTTCATTTTTGCATTCTTGCTTATTGAAATAAAAAATTCTGTGACTTTTTGATACAAGAAAAGCAGCTCATCCTTAATGAAGCTCACTTGAAGAAAAGACATCTCTCAAAGGCAAACGTGTTATTATTCCTTGCAAACTTCTGAAGATTAAATATGGGACATGCACTACCAACGTGTGATCACCTTTGCAGGGCATCATTGAATGGGAGGAATTTTTTAATATCCTTTGTCACAACTCTTGAGTAAGTGTTAAAGCCAATCCAGGAAATTTCTCAGGGACAGAGTGAGTGTAGTTTAGAAGTCACAGTATTTCTTTGGACTGGTGGGCTGATGAGAGGCATGGCAGTTTGAGAATTACACAATCTCTGCTCAGAAGCATTTCTTAATAACTCACTGGATACAGTTAAATGAATACTATCTGTTCCTGTTTGCATTTAATAAAAATAGCAAAGGAAGCATCTATGAGGTTAGGAGTGGAAAAAAGCCCAAACAGCAAATTCTGTTCCATTCGACCCAATGTAAACGATAGAGATCAGAAGACATCTCTGAGAGCTCATTTTCCTTTTGACCTTGTGTACTTCCTGTACTTGGCTGCCTCTGCTGGGCGTGCTGCCCAGCCAGGGCCTCGGCTCCACTGCAGCAATGCCATGACGAGACTGTGGCAACCATGGGCTATCGGTGTCTACCATGCACGAGCAAGGTGCTTCTGCAGCTCACTGAAGATCCTTGCCATGGCTCTGAGAGGCAGCTGCGCCCATCTGTATTTCACAGATGAGAAAGGAGGCTCCGAGGGTCTCAGCTTCCTGTCAGGGTCAGGTGACTCTAAGCGGCAGAGCGAGGCTTAAAACCCAGGTCTGTCTGGTTCCAGAGCTCATGCTCCTATGACCCTACCACCCCCTCTATGACTTTGCCTCCACTTGTTTTCTCGTCAAAATTTTTTTTAGCACTCTAAGAGTGAGAAAGTGTGGCATCAAGGAGCTCATAATCTAGCTAAGGAGAAAAGTTGGACAGTAAAAAGCATTTCCTTCTCTGTACAACAAAGAGCCTGGTGTTCAGGGATTCTAACTGGAGCATCGGACAGATGAGCTGACCTGCAGGCTGCTGGAACAGAACACGGTGGGGATTCTGGCTAATTCTGGCCAGAGCTGTGTGTATGGGGCAGTGGCAGGGAAATGTGTCAGGAAACTGTCGAAGTTGGAGGGACCAGGATTCACATCCCTGAACTATGGGTAAGGTATAAACAGCATAACGGCAAATTCAGCAGCTAGTATTTATTTGGGGTTCACCAGCACTGGAGTTTAGGTGCTTTACAGGTTTTGATGCATTGAATCCACTTTACATCCCTCAGGTTAGGTACTATTATTCTGCCTGTTTTCCACATGAGGAACAGAGAGTCAGGGGGTTAGGGACCTTGCCTAGCTGATCCCCCAGCTAGCACATGGGGAGCAGAGATTTGAAGACGAGCAGGCTGGCTTCAACCCCAAGTTCTTACTACACAAAGGACAGGATAATTTAGGTTATACCCTCTCGTAGACCACCTTTACGCTTGTCAAAATTGTAATTATTTGCTTACTGTCTGTTTTCTCCTTTAGACTATGTCTCCAAGAGAGTAAGAAAGGATTTGACTTTCTTACTCTCAGAGATAATTCCGGTACCTAGATTTGTGACTGGCACATAGAAGGCACTCAAAGTTTAAAAAAAATGGATAAACTGCATTGGAGGGAAGCAGAGGATTTCTTTTCATGAGCAAGAGCCATCCCATCTGTCTCCCGCGTCCTCCATTCAATAGCTGGTAAATGTGATCAAATCACTTCACTTCCTCTTCATCTCAGTTTCCTCATCAGCAAAATGAGGATGATAACAAAGGTGAAACTTTAGAAAAAAGTGTTGCAATTCTTCACAAATTTCAACAAAGCGTCACCATATGACCCAGCAGTTTTACTCCTAGGTATATCCAACAGAACTGAAAATACAATATACGTTCACAAAAAGACTTGTACACGAATGTTCAGAGCAGCATTACCATAATAAACAAAAAAGTGGAAACAACTCAAATATCCATCAACTGATGAATGGATAAACAAAATACGGTATACCCAAACTATGGAATATCATTAGGCACACACACAAAAATCAAGTATGGATACATGCTATAACATGAGTAAACCTCAAAAACATTATGCTAAGTAAAGACGCCAATCACAAAAGACTACATATTGTACGATTCCAATAGACAAGTCCATAGAGGCAGAAAGTAGACTAGCGGTTGCCAGGGGCTGGGTGGAGGGAAGAATGGGAAATGTTGGGAAGAGGGAGAATTCTCTCTCTCTCCCCTTCTTTAGTTCTTACAGCTGGACTGATTATGAAATAATAAAATTGACACAAGACCAGGTTAACAGGAGAAAAAAACAATTTAATATATGCGCATGAGATAATCACAACATGATATGCAGACCATAAAATGAGGCTCAAAGAAATGATCGAACCAGGTAGCTTTTTATACTTTTTCCTCAAAGAAACAATAAATTTGTGAGAAATTGACAGAACAAAGAAAGTTAGTTTCGTTAAAAAGGAATTTAAGGAAGGTTTGGACTTGGGTAGTAAATTAGTGAAGGCGTTACAAGGCTTGTTTATACAGATTTTTTTGACTCTGGGTTTTATAACTCTGTGATAAGGTTGTCTCTCAGCCCTCAGGAGGAGTAGAGCACCTATCACATGGAGATTTATTTCCTGCATTTAGAGAGGCAGAGAAGGGTCAGAGAGCTCCAGATGCTCCTGCTGCTTCTCAAGTGATTTGAATTCTAAATAATCAATATGCCACTGTGGGATATTCTTCAGCCTCTCCTGAGCACCCACAGGATTGACTACTAACGGCTTCAGGATATCTTTTTGGAGTGACACAAATGTTCTGAAATTAGATTCTAGTGGTGATGGTTATGAATATGCTAAAAAAAAAACAAAACAAAACGAAAAACCCCCACTGAATTGTACACTTTAGAAGGGCCAATATTATGGTATGTGAATTACATCTCAAAAAAACAGAAAGGAAGTGAAAACAGTATACTTAGGTCTGCATAAATTTAGGTTGGCTATTTATTTACATTTTGTAGGGTCTGGGCATAGTCTCAAAAATGAGGGGTTTTTTTTGGCCTCTGATCTAGTTTAGTTGTTGATGGTAAATAAAAAGGCAAAAAGGAGGGAGGAAAGCACAGGTATGAGCCTGGAATTCCAGGGTATGCAGCTCCAGAGGCCTAATACGTGAGGAATAGGGAAAAGAGGACTTGGGCTGGGGACCAGCCAGCTCTCACTTGCTCGGCCTAACATTCCAGAATTCTTGCTGCCCTTTGCCTCCATGTTCTCTGCCACCATCCTTTTACAAGCCACCATTATCTTGTAACTGAACTAATGTCATTGCCTCTTAAGTGCTTTATTCATTCCAGAAATATTTACTGAATATTTACTTGCTAGTGTTGGGCAGTGTTCCAGGGACTGGGAATCAGCAGTGAACAAAACACACAGCAATCTCTGTACTCATGGAGCTGATATTCCAGCTGAGTCAGACAATAAACAAATGAATGTGCAAATTGTTTGAGGTGTTAGAAAATGTTAAGTCCTCTGGAGATGAATAAAGCAGAGGAGGGAAGTAGGGTGTGTTGGGTTGAAGAGTTGCAATTTTAAATTTGGAGGTGGGGAAGGCCTCGTTGAGAGGCCTATCATTTGAGCAAAGATTGATTGACAGGTGAGGAGGAAAGCCATGTGGATATTTTGCGGGAAAATGTTCTAGGCAGAGGGAACAGCCAGTGTGAAGGACTCAAGGTCAGAGTGGCCTGGAGCGGTCCTGTTTGTGGAAAAGCAGGGATGCTAGTGTGGCTGGGGGAGGGAAGGAAGCATAGAGGGCAAAAAGGTGAGGGGAGAGGGGACCCCCTAGGGCCTAAAGTCATCTATTCTTTCCTTTCTGCAAAACTTTCCAGCGGCTTCTAACTCCTAGCCTACAAGGTTCTGCTTGGTATAATCCTGCTCTCCCCTTCACTGCTTTGCCAAGCTCTTTCTCACCTCAGCGCCTTTTCCCTTGCTGTTCCCCCTGCCTGGAAAGACCTTCCCTCATCTCCTCCTGGCTGGCTTGTTCTTGTCATTCTAATCTCAAACATCACTTTTTCTGATGTTTTTCCAGCGGCTTCTAACTCCTAGCCTACAAGGTTCTGCTTGGTATAATCCTGCTCTCCCCTTCACTGCTTTGCCAAGCTCTTTCTCACCTCAGCGCCTTTTCCCTTGCTGTTCCCTCTGCCTGGAAAGACCTTCCCTCATCTCCTCCTGGCTGGCTTGTTCTTGTCATTCTAATTTCAAACATCACTTTTTCTGAGGACCTTATGTAAAGTAGCCCCAGTCCCTGGTTATCCCATTATCGGTTTTATTTTTTTCTCGCTTTATTACTACCTAAAATGACCTTGAATGTTTTACCTGTGAGTGATCTGTCTGCTCTCACAGAAAGGAAGCCCATGAGGTCAGGGGCATCCTCTGGCTTGTTTACCTGATATTTCTAGAGTCTTTCTTAATAATTATTTGTTGAATGCAAAGAGGAATTTGATAACCTCAGTCTCCCAGGTATTTCTCTGATTGAAGGGGTGGCTTCCACCGTAGCCTCTAAGCTTTCCCAAGGGGCTTAATACTGCATTATCCGGACAACCTTTGACCTGAGGGAAGACTGTTGGTACCTTGGGCTGGGACCCAGCATTCTTGCTCTCTATCTCTAGTAAGGACAATGCTTCGTGCCCTCCACTTTCTGTTTACCCTCAAGAACTTCCAAGGTTCCATCTGCTTTTCTTTATAATCTCATTTAAGTTGGCCAGCTCTCTAAAAACTGGGGGTGGGAGTGCATCAGGGACCATCTGGTGAAGAGAGTCTAGAGAATTCGTGTTACAGGTGGGGAAACAGGCCTACAGTAGGAAAAAAATATGTCCAGGAGAATTTGTAGAAAGTTCCAGATAGAAAAGTCATTAGACTGGGAAGTCTAACTTTGGGGGTTCATTAAAACCCTTAAAATTATGTAAATAATCTTATGATTATAGTCCTTTTTCTGAGAAGAGGGTTCATCAGTGTCTTAAAGGGTTTCTATAATGGCTTTAGGAGTTGAGAACACTTTGAGGGGCATGGACTCTTTTGGGAAAATTATAACTGAACTCTTTGGGGTGTCATGTTGTCATTCTCCTAGTAAATAGCAGTGTCAACCTCATAGTAGATTCCCAAAAACTATCTTTTGAATGAGCGAATGAATAAATGAATGAGGAATAAACAAATAGATTAATGGATTGATAAGTGAAAGCATCTACTCTATTTAATTCCAGTGCTCTTTTCACCAAGTCACAAATGTAAGACGTTAACCCTAGCCCCAAAAGTACTGAGGACCTTTGATTCTCGTCGCCTCATGCCTGACATCCCAGGCCCTCCAGGATGATCTCCTGGCTGGCTGCACATCTGTGCTTTTGGGGTTGGGCAGACCTTGAGAAACAAGCTATGAGCCCTCTGTTGGACCAGACTGTCAGCTTACTTGAAGATGGTCCTATTGTATGTAACAGGCTCAAGCTTACCCTGTCTGACTTTGCCAGGTGTCAAGAAACCCAACTTCCTGCTCAGCTCCAGGCCTTGGGAGTGCAGCTTGGAGAGGGACAGAGATAGGAACCAGGACAGAAACCAGAGACAGGCGAGTGGATGAAAGTCTGAACTTTCCTGCCTTTTCTGGTCATATACTAGTGATTCTCCTGGGGTATAGTTTAGTCTGGGACACAATAAAGTCTACTTTAAAAAATCACCAGGCAGGTTCTTATGTTTTAGCCTTCAGCCACAAATACTCAAAACGAGGTTCTGTGAACAATTGAGAAAGAAAGAGTTAGACCCAAGGCTGAGGAAGGTGAGACAGCTGAGAGGTGGAGAGTGTGTCTGGGGCTGGGGGCTGTTGACTTGCAGATTTCACTGTCAATGCCGCTATTGTGAGGCGAGCTAGGCGGTGACTTTCATTAGGACTTCTGAGCCCTTCCTGCATTATCCAACAGTAGCTACTGGGAAAGAGCAGTGGACCTGGAGTCTGGAAGCTTCGACCTGAGTCTTAGCTTGGCTACTTAAAAGCCAAAAGGGCCTGGTCTTCGGAGACAGAGAGCTGTTTCTCTCTCTGCCTGGCCTGTGACCCCAGGCACGTTGCTTCATTTTCTGAGCCTCAGTTTTCTCCTCTGTAAGAGAACCCTGATCCATTTTGATCCCCACCACCCTATTAGCTCCTCCCCTAGTACTCAGTGATGAGCTCAGGAAGAGAAAATGTCCCCAGTCCCATTGGATTGCCCTGAGGGCAGCGGATGCCCTCGATTGCTCCTGGATCAGCCTTTTCCTTTGTTTTATGTTGAGGCCTCCTGCCATGTGCTTGCTCTGAGGAACCTCTCCTCCCCCAGAGTCTTTGGTCCTTCTCCTCTTTCCTAGTTGCTCCTCACAGCACTATTTTGATGACATTATTTACTGAGTCTTTTTAGACTAGGAAGGTGAAGAGTTCCATAACTTTTCTAGGCTCCTTGGTGACCCCAGGGAAATGAGGGAGAGATTCAGGGGTAGAGGGCAAGCTGATGGCAGAGCGGGAAGCTTGCTCTACTTCTTAAGCTTGGATTCCACAACTGCAGCTGGTTCATAACGTGGATTGAGCAAAATTAGCGATTATTAAGCAGTCACAGAAATCTTTTCTTACCTACTGGTGAGAGGCTGGGTGCAGGCCAGGAGAGAGAAGTGGTTGCAGCAGAGATGGAATGATACCAGAGGATGTTTCTTGTACCCCACTTATTTCAGAGAAAGCTTTCTGGATCTTTTACAGCTCCCAGGTGATCCCAATGCGCAGCCAACTGAAAAGTAGAAGGCTAGAGTAAGAAAGCTCATAAGCCTGGGCTTCCATGAGACCCCCTGATCAACATAAAATGAGTAATACACAGTGAGTGGGCAGAGCTGTGGAGCAAGGAGCTAGGAGGCCCTAATCCCTCCTCTTCTGGGACACCGTGAAGCCTTGGCAACGGCACAGCCCTCTGAGGCACTCAGCCCCAGACAAGCACAAGCAGAGACTGGGCCCAAACTTCAGTTAACATCAGAATCACCAAGGAGCTTACAAAAAAGAGTACAGACTCCTAGGAAGGACCTAATTCAGGAAGTCTGAGGCTGGTTCTGGAATCTTCTCGAGAAACACTAACTTGAACTAGTGTGTACCAGAATCACTGAAAGGCATTTGTTTGTTAAATACCAATTGTTGGATCCACCCCCCTAGAGTTTCTGATTCTGTAGATCTGGGTTGGGGCCCCAGAATTCACACTTTTAATAAGTTTTCAGGTGATGCTGATTTTGCTGGTCTGGACCATTTTTGGCCCATACCAGAGCAAGGGGATTCAACCTTGGCTGGACAGTAGAATCGCTTTGGAGCTCTTGCAACTCTCAGCACACAGGCTCTAGGGTGGGACCAGGCATCAAGATTTTCTTTCCAACATTGCGTTATGAAAATTTTCAAATATATAGCAAAATTGAAAGAATTCTACAACGAAGAGCCATATAATCACCACCTAGATTCTTCTACGGCCATTTGACTTCGCTTGAGGTACCTATTCACCTAATATCAGGGTTTCTTAAAGCTCCAGCTCCCCAGTGTTCAACTTAATTTGAGGACAGGGCACTAGTGTTTCTGGGCTTCTCCTCTGTAAAGCTCTTTCTGGCTGTGATCTGCAGAATCTCTGCAGATACTCCTTATCCCCACCCCCTGAGGTTTGCCAAGAAAAAAGACTTGTATTTATTCAGCACACACTGAGTACACCTATCATTGGGGATCCCTTTCCTTTAAACTGAGTCAAATGGGAGGTTTCATTTTCTGAAATGTTTTAAAACCAGAGAAATTCAGACCAAAGAGCATAATGTACTTAATATGCGGCCCTCTACTGGTGGGGAGGGTCCCGCTGTTGTCCCATCCTCAGGACATGACTGGATCTGGATGTGACTTGTCCTGGATCCTCTATCTAATAAAGATTAGGAGAGGATGAAGCTTCCAGACAGAGCTTTTGATTCACTGATCACAAGATACTGACCAACTGTCATTGTGAGATCTGTGTCTGCCCTCAGAGCTCAAGGCTTTGTAGGGGCAAGTAAACTGCCCTTCACAGCGCACTGTGGTCCTATGTGGTAAGTGCTCTGCCAAGTCCCCCACAGCTCACTAAGCATGGGAGATAGCCTTTGGAGCCAGCCCTGGAGGGAAAAATGATAAAGAATTGTGCTGTGCAGAAGCTTGTAGAAGGGCAAATCTGATCAGTAACCATCCCTCGTCCCATACTCCTGGGCACACAGCTGGTCCTGTGGGGCCTCAGATTCTAGGAAGAAGGAGAACCCACAAGCTTACCCTAGGCTGCCCGAGGCCTGGAGTTTCCAGCTGGGCTGTGTACCTTTGGTTTTTCTTCTGTATCAGCTTCTGGCAGCTGGGGTGGAGTGGGGCCCAGAGAAAGAGGTTTTATGAAAGAGACAGTCTTGGTAGAGTAAGTGAATGTGTGTCCTTTTATTTCTAAGGAAACAGTGGAAAAGTTAGTCCATGAGGAAATCCAAGCCATGGTTCTTCCATGCTCCTTTGCCAGCCTGTCTGGAGTGAGACGTGAAGAGAAGGAAGGTCTGGAGAGACCAGCCCAGGGGCTCTGCCATGCTGGACACAGGCCTGGCCTTGTTCTCCCGTGCGTTGAAGGGGAATCTGGGATTTCCTGGCTGGTCAATAGGGTCAGGGAGTACATTCTGAAATAAAGGGGGTTTTCCATCAGTTGCCAATGAAATCAGAGGAATTGCCATTTAGAAGCATAATTTTGTGCGGAGGTAGTTTCAGCTCTGCTGGTGACTGAAAGCTGGAGCTGAGACTTCCTCAGACACTTTACTTCAGTCATTGTGAAAATGTAGAATTCCTTTTGGCCCCTCAGACTTGAGTCCCTTCTGCTGGGGCTTTTTAGTGTGATTCAACTAACTTTGTCTGTTTTCCAAGGTGTATTTTCATTTTACTGAAATGGTCTGCTGCTATTCTTCAAGACTTTAAGGGCCAATGGGACCTTGATCTCCCTGAGAACTGAGGTTGGCCAGTAGCTCCCTGGGCCCCTGGTGTTCTTAGCACAAGACCTGGTTAGAGTAAGTGCTCCACAGGCATCGTTGAGTCAGTGAACACTGCACTATTTTCCACACATCCCTGCCACCCCCCAAAAAGGCGAAGGTCGAACAGCAGGAAAGTAGTTTATAATTCTGGCACAGGAATCAGGATAGAGTAGCATGTAGCCTTTTGAAAAAGCTAATTAAGAAGACTAGGCAGGAATATAAAAAATATAAATGGTGGGAAAATACTATCCCCTAAGTAGGTTGTGATTGCTGCTGCTAGAAAGCACAGTGTGTATGTTACAGTTAGGAACCAGAAGAAAAGGCAAATGGAAGTCATTGCATTAAGGCAGCGAGATTATGGGCAGTGACAGTTCAAAGCTTTTCTTAAATTTTAACTGTTATACCACTGATATAAGATCAAACCAAACCTCTGTGACAGTGTCTCATGATAGACGAAACCAGGACTTGGGTGGCCAGTCCTTTGCTTTTCCTGGCTAGACGAGTTCCTCATGGTCAGAGTCCATTCTGTTCATGCCTGCCCGCTACGGCCCCATACCTAGTGCATAATAAGTGCTCAAGAAATACTTGCTGAGCTAGTGGCTCAGTGGGTATCTTATGCCAAAGATTTAGGTCTTTTTTGAAGACACTCAGAGCTATTTTGATTGGAAGAGAAAATGACTTGGGAAAAAAATCACATCCAATCCACAAACCAACCAAAGGAAAAGTTTAAGTGCTTTGACCTCTTGTCTTGATTGTATATAAGTTGGCTCTTTTCAATTAAAGTGGTTTAGTAAATGTATAACCATTAATGGGATTTTTTTTTTTTTTTTACCTCAGCTTTTTTGCGTGTGAATGAAATCACAGAAAAGGAGGAAAAAACTCTTTGACTTCATTCTGGGTTCAGAGTCTAGTAGGGGTGATAAAGACCTGCACTCAGAGAGAAGCGGCTGCCTAACTGACATTCCCTTGGCCTGGGATGCAGAATTGATAACTGCAGGTCAACCTTGCTCTTGCTTCAAGTGTGGGCCTCAGTGGAGCTGGGAGGCCGGGCATTCGCTGCCATCTTTCCCTTCTTGGGATCCTAGTGTGTATGTCCACGACTCTGCCAGCCTTGCCAGGGCCTTTATATCAGCATATGGAAGAACTTGGCTTATGGACGAGGAGCAATGATTGGTTTGGCATTTGCTAAGTGGTAAAGGTCTTGTCCCCAAATATTTCCTCACTGACACCCTGCATCTGAAATACCACTGCTAGTTGCTCCTTGAAGGTAGGGTTTTGAAGGCCCTGCTCAGGCACAGATCTGCAGAGGGAGCCTCTCTGGACCATTTCTCCAGTGAAAAGAGAATCACAGGTGATTCAGCTCTGGGGGAGATTAACCACCGAATCCAGTTGGGAATATTGTTTCTGGGAGCTAGCAAGGGAGGCCCAGAGCAATTCTATCTTATCTAGAGCATCTACCTGGAGTGCTAATATTTACTAATATATCCAGCCAGTTGGTCACTCAACTAGCAGCAAGACCCTGAAAGTATGGAATAGAACACAGTGAATGGTTGACTTCTTACCTATTTTCCAAGCAGTGCACTAAGCCTTCTACACATGCTACTCTCCTTCAATCTTCCCAACAACTTCGTGAGGGAGATAATATCCCTACTTTACAGGAACAAAAACCAAGGCTCAGAGATGTGATTTGCCCAGTGTCATGCAGCTAAATTTAGTAACGCTAATTAATAGCAAACAACCATTGAGCACTTACAACTAGAAGGCTTCCTGTTTCAACTCACTTAGTAAATCCTTGTGAAGGAAGTGGTATTATCACATTTTAACAAGTGCAGAAACTGGAGCACAGGACGGTTAAAGGCTCCCCAAGGCATCAGCTAGCAGGTATCAGAGTGGGGACGTGAACCCAGGCAGCTCCACTCAACTGTGCTCTCAAGCCCCGTGCTGTATATGGTAATGGTGGATCCAGCTGTGTCAGGTTCACAAAAATGTACTAGAGTTCGCTGTATGCCAAGCACATACCGCTACCCTGGTAATCAGACCCAGTCGCTGCCCTCGCGGAGCTCCCATGCTGGTGTGATTGCACCAGGACAGTGTGGAGATCGGCCACAGTGGGGAAAGGGTTAAGACAGCCAGGAGCAGGACATCTGGAGGACAATGGGCCCTGCCTCCTGTCTCCCTCTGCCTACAAAGGGCAGTCAGGGATGACCCTAACCTCATCCTTTATGGCTACCCTGAGGTAATGATTATCCTCTTTGGGGGACCGGAGCAAGAGGTCAGGTGTCTCTGGGGCCTGTTATCTCTAGGACTTGGACCTCTGCGGGGTCTTGCTTCACACACCACTTGTGGGGTTCTCACTATCTCTGCTTCACACTCACACCGCAGAATAGGATGTGCTGCTGATGGATCCTGTAAGAGAAGCTCCTCCCACGACGGCGAAGCCAGGATCAAGGGGACTTAAGTCGAAATTTCTGCTCGGGAGAAATTGTGCTTGGCTTTATCGCTCTGCCTTTGAAGGGTCTGGAGGGGCGTGACTTGATCTGGTTTGTGTTGTGAAAGCTGCCCCTTGCTGCTGCGTGGTGAAAGGATTACCAGGGCTCAAGTCTGGACTCTCCCTATTGGGTCAGCCCTATGGGAGCTCGTCTGAGCCCGCGCTCCGGAAGCCTGGCCTGGATTGGAGAGGTCCCCTCCATTCTGCACCCCTGGAACTCAGCCTCAGCTGATCAAATTCTATCCTCGGCTTCCTTAACAGTACAATCCTCAGTGGACTGTGAGAGGGTTAAATGTGTTAATATGTGAAAAGTGCTTAGCGTACCGCCTACTCATAATTTACATGTGAGCGATTATTATTATAATCACACTTGGCCTCGTGAACAGAGGCAGACAGAAACCTGGGTCCGTCCTGGCTCCTTCCCCTTTACCAGCCAACTTTGAGCCTCCATTCTCACCTGTGGGCTGGGGATGGTTTGGCAAACCTGGCAGAGTTGTGCGCCCCAGCCTGCCTGGTAAATAGTAGGTGCCTCCTACCCCAAGATCAAAGAAAATGGGTTTAAAATTTCTGAGGCAGGTTTTGTTTCTGCTGTTTCTCCTTCTCCACTTCTCAATTGTCCACCCTCTTACCACCACCTTCCCCCAAGCTAACCATCCTTCAGTTCCCAGACCCAGTGTGTCTCTCTGAAGCTTCTGCCTCAACTAGGATTACCCTTTGGTCTTTATTCCAGCTCTCCACCTCTGGGAAATGATATGTACCTTTAAAGACTTCTGCCTTTACTACATCCAAATGGTAAGAGAGACTACTTACTGGGCACTGACTGGGTATCTATCTGGCTTTCTTCTTTTTTGCCATGTGCTAGGTCTTTGCACGGATGTGCTTGTTTGATCCTAAGTGTTCCTAGGAGGTTGGTGTGATTATTACCCCCATTTAAAAGACAGAAAAACAGGCACGAGTGGTGAAACAACTTGCTTGATGCCATAGCTAGGAAGTGGCAGGTTTGAACCCAAGAAGTCTCAGTCTAAGCCCCAGCTCCCAATCACTCTATTTTCTTGCCACCATATGACCCTTATGTTTAGAATTTATAAGAAGTGGGAAAAAGAACATCGTCTTTGTCTTATGAATGTTGGAGCTTTATTTGCTTTTTTTTTTTAATCAAAAGATATTTTACGCCAGAGTTGGATGTCCAAATTTCCCCTGGTGATATTCTCCTTTAAAGGAAGACATTCTTTCTAAATCCTACGGATCTCTTCTATACTGGGAAAAAGGCATATTTTCTCTTGCTCTGTCACCTGTAGAGAGAGGACACTGCCGATCAGCACATTCTTTCACATGCTTGAAAATAATCTTAAGATGTCTCAAAATCTCTCTGAGCCCGTTCTTCTCTGAAGCAAGAGAGACCTGGCCCCTTTGCACTAGGATGGTTTCCTGTCCTTGGCTTTGAGAAAAGCGTTCGGAGTTTTCCATGCTCTCTCCTTCCACTGGTTATGTTCTGGACAATGAGAATCATACGTAGGGTGCACACAGGGTCCGAAGCAAGTGTAGATGAAAAAGGGGCCACATACTAAACCTGACAAGCTCAGGGGAGGCCTGCATGGCAGGCCCTACAAACTCGGAGACCAAAAGTAACCACATAGGATGATCTGCACATAAAAATTCATAACTAAAAATAAGTCATGGCAGGTAGTCAGGTCTTAGGCCTGCAGCTTCCTTGACAAAGGTCAATCTTAAGCGAGCCTATCTGTTGTCTTTTTGCCTGTAGGATAACATACCTTTGAAATGTCAGAGTAATATTCTTTTCCAGACCCCTCAAGGCACAACAGCCAGCACCAGATCTTGAAATCACAAAACCTTTCATTGTTATCTTGTTCCCCCACATACCATCTCTATGTTAATTATTAACTATCCTGTACCCACCGATGAAAAAAAGTATGTCTCTCCATTTTCCTTTTTATGCAGTTTCAGAGATTTCCCCTGCTTTGCTTTTTCCTGCCCCCTTGACCTACCACGTAACACTCCTTGTGTCCTCCTTTGATTCTAATGTAGAAAAGAAGCTGCAAAACTGCCATTCTCCAGAGCATTCTCTTAATTTGTTGAGATTTTGCTTCCTGGCAATTCTTGTCGATTTGGTTCAAATAAACTCATAAAAATTCTCTATAGGTTTGGCTGTTTCTTACGTCAACACAGAGCACACTGGGGTTCTCTGTCCCTGCTCGGAATTTTATTTTAGCTTAATTTGTTGTTTTCATATTCCAGAATATTTAGAAATGAAATAAAAGTATAAAGAAGTAGGAAAACAAGGTATCCCTAAGACCTCCTCTCCTGACATCTTATGCAGATTAGAGTTTGTTTTGAACCCTGAACCTGAGGGCCTGCCTGTGTGCTGGGCACTGCGGCAAGGACGCGGTCCTTGCCTGAGGTTCTTACACTCTGAGCTGGTGAGCACTGAGAACAGCTTTGAACAATTTCCATTTCAACCAATATTTACTGAGCATCTATGTGGCCAGGGATTCTTCTGCACGCTTGGAGTATAACAGCAAATAAAAAAATCCCTTTCCTCAAGGAGTTTACATCATAGTGGGGCAGGCAGACAGAGTTGATAAATGCCGTAGAGAAAAGGAAGGGGCAGGGGTACAAGGTGTATGTATGGAGACTGCAGTTTTAAACAGGGATCAGAGCCTTCTTAAGAAGGTAAGTTTTGAGTCAAGACTGGAACTAGGTGATGGATTTAGCAATGCAGGTATCTGGGAAAACAGTTTCATTCAGGCAGCAGGGATAGCTAAAGCCTCAGAGAAACAAGGTCCAACACAAACATCAGGAAGGGGCCACCCAAAGGATAAGGAGTCTGAGAAGGGGCCAAGGAGAGGGAGGAAGAAGGGCTTGCATGCCTATGTTAATTGCATTGTGTGGCTGCCCTGCTGGGTGGGGTGATTTACCAGACCCTGGGGACTAGCCTCCAACCAAACCTCTCGACCGCCAGATATGGCCTTGAGTTAAGTCTCATACCCCCTGGGCTTCTGTGGCCACATCTGTAAAAGAAGACAGCCAACATCTAGGTGCTCCCTGGCCTCCTGCCTGCCATCCCTCTGAGTGTACTTTGTAATTATAGTAGTAATAACAGTCATAACAATAATATTAATAACAGTAATGTTGCAAATAAGGCGGCGATAGCATCATCTTTCTCAATAATAAGTTAATTATTCTTATTATTGAGATTGTTAAAAATTAAAAGTAAAACCATCTAACTTCTGTGGCTTCTGAGGAAAAGAAAGGCAAGAGAACAGTCTTTGGTCGGGAAAAAAAAAATTAGGTGAAAGAGGCCAAAGGCTTCCTCTCACAGGCGTTTAACCGTCTTCCCTTTGTGGGAACTGTGTTCCAAGGGCCCCTCTTGGCTGCTTGCTTCTTGAGAGTATTTCCTTAGCTGAGCTCCAGAACATCCGCAAGCAGCCAACTGTCAGTTTGGGAACGTTTGAGAGGTATTATGCAAAAGGTGAAAAAACGGTCTTTGACAAATTGAAAAAAAAAAGATAAAATCTGGCAAAGTTCCCTAGCCTTTAAGCTATAAGGGCCAGAAAGCAAAATCGTGTTCTCACTGAGTTGCTAAAAGGAGGGATTAGAGAGCACCATATCGTCAGACAATTGGTTTTGCCCAAACTCTTGTGATTCTAGGGAAAGGCTTTCCTTACCCATGACAGACAGGAGTGTTTGGTTTTTTAGTTTCAGGAGAGAGGTGGAATGTCCTTGTTGGGGAAACAGGACTAACAGAGAAAAAGCCCCCCAGGAAAGTTTATTCAGTAAGGAGAGCTTATGTGAGGGGTAACAGAACTGGTAAGATTCAGGGTCAGAAGTCAGATTACCAAAAGTCAAATCCTACCTGCATTTATACCTCTCTGTGCCTCAGTTTCCTCATCTGCATAATAGGTGTAACTTCACGGGGCAGTTATGATGATCAGGTAGATTAATACACAAGAAGTCCTTGGAATGGTACTTGTGTCCCAGTGAAAGCCAACAGTGCGTGCTTTTGTCTTTGGGTTACATGAGTTCTTCCTAAGTAACGTCTGAGCGTTTTTCATTCAAGGCTGCCAATTTAGGGGACATTTTCAGTGCAACATACTTTCAGGTCAGGTATCTATCTTCTTTCTAAGATTTTCCTCAATCTTAAAAGAGCCACCATTTTCTAAGCCAGCACTGTCCAATAGAATTATAATACAAGCCATAAACATAGGCCGCTATATATGACTTCAAATTTTCTAGTAGCCACATTTAAAAAAGTAAAACAAAACAGATGAAATTAATTTTAATATTTTTTGACCCAATATATCCAAAATATTATCATTTCAACATACATTCAATATAGGAATTGTTAATGAGATTTTACATTCTTTTTCCCTTACTACAGCTTTGAAATTCAATGCATATTTTACAAATACAACGCATTTCAATTCAGACTAGTGGCATTTCAAGTGCAATAGCCGCATGTGGCCACCATGTTGGACAGTGAAGTTCTAAATGACAGGAGGATCATTCTTGGCAGTGAGCTTGGGTGGGCTGGTCAGGCTGGACCCTGACTCTCTCCCAACCGCTACAATGATATCCAGAAGGGCCTCTGAGATGAGGGAGGTCTTCTGGTCACACGGAACAAGGAGGATCTCGGTGCCAACCGTACAGGTCTAAGAGTGCGGTTTTGAACTGAGATCTCTTGAGCAAGCTCTTGCTTGCCCCTAACGGTCTTTTCCTCCCTCTACACTAACCCCATCCTCCATTTCCACCTGTCTTGAGGATTGAGTTCTAAAATCAGTTTATTAATGATTATCATTCTCTATTAAGATGCAAATGTTGAAGTAATACCTTCACTAAGTATCAACTGAGACTAACTAAGGTAATTGAGATAGAGATTAGGATGGGAAGCAGAATGCCAGTTTGGAAGCCCTGAGAAGTGGCCTTGTTTAAAAGTCAGCAGTGATAAGACACTCCTGCAGAGCTGATTCCACAGGGTCCTGGCCTCTAATGAGCCCTTTCAGCACAATTCACTTAGTTCTAATGGGACCCTTATTAACTAAAGACAGCAGCTGGGAGAGTAAGAGTAGACACCAACGTTCCAGGCACCACGAGTCTGTATCTTTCCAGGTGAATGAATCCAAATCTGAAAACTACATCCCTTAAAGTAGGAATTTTCAGACTTGTTCTGCCCATCTGTTCCCAGCACCCAGAAGGAGTGGGAGAAATGCCCTTTGATTCTATTCAAGGATATTTCAGTTTGGTCTTTCAAGCAGGATGTGCCTTGGGGAAGGCTGGCTTGATTTTGAGGACAGGACCTCCTCTCTTTACCTCCGCCTCTTCCCATTCTGTTGTTGCAGGGTGAATTTGCTCATCTTTCCCCCAAGTCATTATTATGAGTCTGTGAGAAGGGAGTCTCGTCTCCTTATTCCAAGTTCTTGGGAAGAGTGGAAGGGACCTCACTTTCACTCGCATGAGCTAGCTAGTGGTATCATTAATTCCATGAATACTCTAAAATGTGAAAAGAAGTTCTAGTCTTCTTTCAAAAGTTGATTCCTCATGAGAAAAAATTTTATCTCAATGTATTAACTGTGACTAAATGGTTAAGCTTCTAAATAGCATTTCACTAAGCAATTCTGTTCATTTTTTATGTTTGTAATCAAGACCTAAAAAAAAAGAAAAAAAAAAAAGCCTAGAGTCTGGCAAAAAAATAAGAACCAACTAAAGTGTAGTAACTTAATTGGTAAATGTGGTCAGCCTTGAAGGACTGAAATCAACGGGCCGTTGAAAATCTAGTTGATGCTCTGTGGTTACAAATTAAGAGGAAAGAACGTCTTTCTTCCTTAGTGACCAATAACCTTAAATATAATTGGAGATATGTAGGCGGAATTTCAATATGTGTGTTTTGGTGAGGAGTGAGGTTGGGTTGTGAAGCCTCGGCAATATTGTCACTGAGTTTGGGAACTTGGATAGTTTGCTTATCTGCAGAGGTGGTGAATTGATGGATGGGTTACGGAATTGGCTGGCATCGAAAACCAAGTTAGTTCTGGGAACATCTGTGGGGCCAAGGGTAGGGTATAAAGTAAAATCCATAAAAGGATGTGAGAGGGAACCCAGTGTGCTAGTGAGTGGTGTGTGCCACTTTGAATTACTGAAGCAGGACATAACAGTGGTAATCTCTGGATGGAAGATGATGAAGGATTTGTCCTTTCTTTTAAGTCCCCTCTTGCCACTCCCCAACTACCCATACTTTTCCATAGCAAGCATTATTAATTTTTTAATTAGAGAATGAAAGATCTAAAAATAATTTAGAATAGTATCGATAGATAGTATATCTTGGGAAAAAGATAAGACTTAAAAGGTCAAAGAATCTGAGTCCCCCTAACCCACATGTCTACTCCTGTCCCTTCATGTCTAAAATTTTCCCTAAAATATTTGTTTCCAATATTTTTGATCCTTGTGAGAATATTTCTAAGAGAAATAATACATCCCCCTCTCCCCAGATATTTATATCGGTGATGTTCAGCATGTGGCTCTTCCATTGCAATTTTTGGTTTTTCAAAGCCCTATAATTTTGGAATTGGGATATCTTATTCTACTAGACTCAAGGTAGCATTTGAGAAGTCTTTATGCCTTTTTTTTTTTTAAAGAATTTATTTTTTAGAGCAGTTTTACGTTCACAGTAGAATTGAGCAGAAGGTACAGAGATTTCCTATATACCCCCTCACCTACTTTTTCTTCCTGTCAAATTGTAGGCCCAAACTATGGTGGGGGAGCTCTTACACTCCCCCCATTCCCAGTCCAAGATTAAAACACTGAAGTTCCCAAACTTTTATATACTTGACAACACCTGGGGAGGCTTCTGGACTAGGGCCGTGGAGATCATGAACAAGGGGGGTTACTGATCTTGGGAAATTAGATGTGTGGCTACAGTGATGACAAGGGAGGAGCTAGGGGAAAGAGCCACTGGCCCAGCTGGGAATACCCATATACCTATGTCCTCTCCCAGTACATCTATCCTGCAGGCACCCTTCGATTGATACTCAGCAAGGGACTAAGAACACAGTAGTAGCTTTTCTCTTGAGACCAGAAGTGTCAAGATACTCTTTTCTCTTGGCCACAGTCTCCCCATGCATGAAAAGGGGGGATGTAGAAATGAGAGTAGAAGTGGAAAGAAAAGGAAACATGAATAAAGGAGTTGCTTTTTGGGAAAAAAAAAATTTTTTTTCTGCAAGGTCCCTTTTATACTCAAGAGATGTTTATTTATATGGATTTCAAATAAGATAAACATGTCTTTTTAAAAGGTGGATTTTTGAAAAGTGTTTTACTGTGAAAATTCTCAAATATGTATTAAAGTAGGGACACCAGGATCATGAGCCTCCATCTACCTATCGCTCAGCTTTTGCAATTATTGGTCCACTTCAATATCTCTCTCAACCCCACTCCTCAGACTGGATTATTTAGGAGCAAATTCCATCCATTTTATCATTCCAAACAGAACCACTTCAGTATGTACCTCTAAAAAAAAAAAAAAGAAAAAAAGAAAAAAAAGAAAACCTATAAAAAAAGAAAACTACTAAAAGGTAGAGGTCTGATGATTTACAAATCCTAATTTTCTCATAATTCTTCATGTGTCACTGGACTTTGAATTAGGAAACTTGAGTTCTGCACCTGGTTTTGCCACTTATCAGTTGTGTGACCAGTGACAAGACATGTAGCTTTCTGGATCTGCACTTTTCCCACCCGAGTAAGTGAAGGAGATGATTTCTAAGGTCACTTCCAGTTCCAGAAATCAAAAATTCTTGCAAGGGGCATCCCTTAAACCTCCATAGACATATAGACTTGGTACAGGATCTATTTGCTCTGTGTGTGTGTGTGTGTGTGTGTGTGTGTGTGTGTGTGTGTGTGTGTGTGTAGAGCCAACAAAGTCCCAGAGGGTGATGAGTGGTGGAATCTTTAATTTGGAGCTTTAAAAAGGAAACGAGTCTTGAAACCATCCCTTGAGCAGTTTTGTGCTGCCCTCAGTCTCTCTTCTGACAACCTCAATTCATCTTTAAATTTTTTAAAAAATTTTAATTAAACGAATATAATTCAACATTATATTAGTTTCAGTTGTACAGTTTAGTGGTTAGACATTTACATAATTTATGAAGTGTTTCACCTCCCACCCCTGATAAGTCTAATAACTTCTTGAGACCATACAGAATTATTACAATACTATTGACTATATTCCCTAAACTGAACTTTACATCCCTGTGGCTAGTCTGTAACTGCCAATTTGTACTTCTTAATCCCTTTACCTTTTTCACCAGTCCCCCAACTTCCCTCCCATCTAGCAATCACCAGTATGTTCTCTGTATCTATGAGTTTGTTTCTGTTTTTGTTTTGTTTATTTTGTTTTTTAGATTCCATATATAACTGAAATCACACGGTATTTATTTTACTCTGTCTGACTTATTTCACTTAGCATAATACCCTGTAGGTTCACCAATGTTGTTAAAAATGGTAAGATTTCATTCTTTTTTATGGATGAATAATATTCCATTGTATATAGGTACCACATCTTCTTTATCTATTTGTGTTTTGTTGGAGCATTTGATCCATTTACATTTAAAGTAATTATTGACAAGCATGAAGTTATTGCCATTTTATTGTTTTCCGATTTTTTTTTTTAGTGTTTTTCTGTTCCTTTATCATTCTCTTGCTTTCTTCTCTTGTATGTTGATGACTTTCTGTTGTGTCCTGTTTAGATTCCTTTCTCTTTATTTCTTGTAAGTCTCTTGTAGATTTTAGTTTGTGGTTACCATGCTTTGGCGGGAGGGTCTGTTAATTTCTTGGACAAAGACTAACTGGTGTCCTATGCTAGGGTGATTGTAAGGATATAAAGATACCCATTTTACAGGTCAATTAACGGAGCGTGAAGTAAAGTAGGTATGTTTAAGGTTGTCTGGAAAATGAAGAATTAAGTCTGGAATTTGTCTTTTAAAGTTATGGAAAACATGTTTATTGTAGAGGTTGAGGATTAAGGAAAGATAGGGGTCCTCTTTGGTTAATGGAGGATATTTGGGGCAAGAAGATGGTACCCAGCTCAGAGAAGCACTGCCAATGTGACCCACACCACGTGTGCCATGAGCTTTCGTGGGCACTTTCTCATCGATTTTCCACACTATTGTTAGAACTAGGACAATGGGACCATGAAGAGTAGGTGGCCCAGCATCTCAGCTGGTAAGTGAGGGAGAAAGCTTTCAGACCCAGAAAGCTCTGGCCACCACTGCAGCATTTGTCACGCTCCTCTTTAGCTTGAAGAGAGCTAGGGAAATGAAACTGGGGGAAGGCTATTTGGAAAAAAGTAACCGTTGGTTGTCAGTGTACTAGGAGAGGAGCAAAAGCTTATAAATGCTGCAAATCAAAAAAAAACCAAAACATCACGACCCAAAGAAAGAAAAATAATGTACCCAAGTGGGAAAAGCTTCCAAAATTACCATTTTAAAGCACAAACTCTAAGCAACTCTGATGTTTTGCAGGGAATTAATTGAAGGTATTGACAGGGGATCATTTTTGTTGTTGCCAGGGTTTTAAACTGGGGGATAAAATTTAAAAAGAACAAAGATGAAGGCTGTTATTTTAAGCTGAAACCAATATTTCATTGTGGGGAACTCACTGGATTTGGGAGTTTGGGTTGGTTACTGCACTCAGAGGAGTTTCTGGACACACTTCCAGCTGGTTCTCAGGAGGGTCAAAATGTACTTTCTTTGTAACCCTTGTGGACTTGCACTACAGCCACTCAGCAATTAGATTCTTAGGCCTGTCTTTAGCAGGAAGTGGTAAAGGA
>NW_006438113.1:14433465-14482055 GCF_000325575.1 Pteropus alecto | reverse complement strand
AGGGAAACTCCTCCCTTCTGTCAAAGGACAGGCCAAGTGAGGATAAAATGGCAAGTGGGAGCTGTAGGGACAGGCGCATTGAAAGGAAGCATGGTCGAATCTTGAATGGAAGTAGGGGAAAAAGCAGGTGCGTTTATTGTGTGACTGTTGTGTTTATTGTGTGACTTTAATATGGCGCTTGTACCTGGTGTTCCTCGGTCCTGCAGAAGTCTGCACATAATCCCCAGGACCTGGGAAAATGTTGTTCCTTAATTCACAGGGGCAGTGGTGTGTGTGTTTTCTGAGGGCCAGCAGCCCACCGAGAGGAGAACTTCCCCTCGTTTCTGATTTCCAACTTATTCAAGGCCAGAGGACCTGAAACATAAGTTGAAAAATTTTACCAGCAGAAAAGATGAAAGTATAAATGGAATAAAATCGTAAGAAATACTTAGTTCAAAGGAGCAGAGAAATGCAAGATTATTTTTCTGTTTTATCCAGTTCTTTATAATAGAAAATACTCTCTCTATTCTTGAGGGAGAGGGAGAGACCTGTGATCGAGCAGAAGAAAGTGAGTGCAAGGAGAAATTGTTTATCTGAAATCTGACAACACTTTCTTGTAAATTAGAACTCAACTTTGAAGTTTCACTTTTTGAGCTTGGCTTAGTGACTCTTGATGAAAAAGAAAATTAAGACTATTTTATGTGGAAGGCCTCAGGGATGAAAAGGCAGCATCTAGCTCCCTTATCTCATCAACAGTTCAGCGGACTCTTAATGTTAGCAAGCTCTTGTTGAGATTGTAACCTGAAGAAAGGCAGAACAAACTGCACTAAATGCTGATGCTACTGTTTTAGTGGGGAAAAAATTTCTAACAGGCAAGTGGCAAACAACAAAGCTTTTGAAAAATTAGACATGGGGAGAGTAATGCAGTTTCATAATGGATATGAATAGTTATTTTGCTGCCTTAAAAAAAATCTGTCTGGGTTTTGATGTGGATCTCTTTCTATTTGTTCAGGAAATTGTGACGTGTATTCTGGGCAGGGTCTGAGGTTTTAGAAGTCTTTCTAAAAGGGACAGAGAACGCCCTGCTACATTTCCTAATCGTGAAGTTGGCGTGCAGGCAGAAGAGCTGAAGTGAGCTGGCCACGATGCAGGTGCTTCTCCAGTGCAGAAGGCTGGTCCTGGCTCTCATCCTCATCTTGGTTTTGGATTCTTCAGTTCAAGGTAAGACTCAGGACTCTTGTTCCTCTGTAATCTTCTTTGTAAGCCCCAGAGTCCACACAAAAAGTAGTATTAACTTTAAGGTACATAATGTATTACATTGTGGGAAAGTAGGCAAAGGAAAAGGATTTGTGGTGGCTGAACTCTAGTGTGAGTTTGGTTAAGCTGGGTACCAAGAAAAATTAAACTCTCAGGCGGGTGCAGCCTTATAAACTCCCACAATGATTAAAATGTGCTATTTTATTTTTGGATGAAAATGTATGGTTTATAAATTTTTAAAAGCTCAAGAAAGGAATAACGACCTGTTGCATGGAGGAGATGGCACCTTTGAGTGTTTTGGAGTAACTATCCGAGTGTCTACATCAATCCCAAGTTGTAAAACATTGCAGTGCTATCATAATCATTGTAACACTGGGAAGAGCTATTTTTAAATAAGAGTAAATTTGTGAGTATTTTTTCTTCTTTTTTTAAAACTTGGTTCTTAGTGAAAATTCAATTATGGTTAGGCCTAGTTAATGCAAACTCTCTCAGATTTTAAAGAGAGGCCAAAGAATTTTAGTATTTGTGTTGTTGCCGAGAGAAATAACACATTTGGAAATTTCTTGTTAAGTTTCTGTCATTTAGGATTGTTTAGTAAGAATGAAACAACTTAAAACCTTGAAAGAAAATAGGAATGATCAGTTTTGTGAGAAATATATAATTTCTTCTCCTTTGGCAAATAAGGGATCGTGTTTAAATACGGCAGAAGGGCATGGCCTGATAAATAGATGAGAGAACGTATAGTAGAAAAACATTAAGTTCCCCTAAATTGTAAAGGAAATATTGAGTCATGGTGACACACATGTCCCGGATTTGTTCCTTCGAAGTGACTTCTAGTTGTCTTGTTTTTAACTTCTGGTGGAAATGAAATTGTACAGATGATTTCACATACATTCATTATGAATTGGAAATTTGTAAAAATTTATAAAATTTATAAAATTATTTTTTCTTATACAATTACTCAAGAAAAAACAGCAAGTAATATTGAAACTTTTTTACTAATGTATTTTTTAAAATATAAAACATTTGTTAATTGTAGGGAACAGGCTTTATTTGGATCTTTTAGGGAAAATCTTCAGCTTGATGAAATAATTCTGTAATGTGTTCTGACATGATGCAGAGCAGAGAGGTTCATGTTTGAAGCCCAGACCAGTGTGACCAGTGGTGCCGGGTCTACTCCAACCAGAGCTATATGAGTCTTTAGATCTTCAAAATTTCCCAGAAATGTCACATTCTCCACTGAGATTCAATAAGTAAAACTAGAATTAAAACAAAAATGTTCCTATGTAGTAGGTAGTCATCAGAAAGAAATGAGGAAAGAAACCATTACAAAATTGTATAAATTCACTTGTGTCATCACCTGGTAGGTTTAGCTCTGTCTTGGAAACAAACCAAAAAGGAAAGAATGAATTAAAAAACTAGGGTGTTTCTAAAGGAGAAGTACACTTCGTGTTGTAATGAAGAGTTTGTGCCTACTTCTGAATAAAAAGGGAAGCAGATGGCTACCCACAGTGGCGTGTGAGTGATAGCAGCTCAAGGCTGCACTGCAGAGAGCCACGCCACTCTTTGACTGTACATCCATCTGATGCCAGATGTGATTCGATAGCATTATTTCCCCGCCTCTTAAAAATGTTTTACTTAAACCATTGGTTTGATTGCGCTGATAAAATTAATTAGGCTTTTGGCTTGCTTTTACCGAATATTCAAAACATCTTAGGTTACTATATTTGTTTGCTAGGGCCTCAATAACAAAGTACCACAGTCTGGGTGGCTTAAACAACAGAAATTTATTTCCTCACAGTTCTAGAAGCTAGGAGTCCAAGATTAAGGTGTTGGCAGCGTTGGTTTCATTCTGAAGCCTTTCTCCTTGGATTATAGGTGGCTGTCTTCTTTCAGTACCTCCACACAGTCCTTCCTCTGTGTATGTCTGTGTCCCAATCTCTTCTTCTTATAAGGACACCAGTCGTATGAGACTAGGGCTCATCCACATGACTTCATTTTACCTTAACTAACTCTTTAAGACCTTGTCTCCAAATACAATCTCATTCTGACATACTGGAAGTTCGGACTTCGACATATGAATTGGGGGGATGCAATTCAGCCCCTATCAGTAACTGCAAGTCAAACTCAAGTAAAGACATTGTATAAAATTGTTTCTACTATGTATAAAAAAAATCGGAAGCTTAGCAATGTGTAGGAGACCTTGGAGAGCACAGATGGCAAATCGATTTAATGTAGAGCTCCAGGGGATTATTGATGATGCCTGTGAATCCTCCTTTATTGCCTCTCTTTTTCAAAGATACCTATATAGAGAGAAACTGGAAAATCCGTGAGCAGGTGTGGCCAAGAGGGTCAGAGCCAGATTGTATCTACTCCACATTGTCTCTTGGATCACAGTGATGATATTGATTCTACCCGTGTGTAGGGCTGTTTGGTTGTAATGTGATTTCACATCCATTCTCTAGTAAATGATCATCACATTCCCTGTGAGGAGGAATTAACACTAATTTAGTCAGGAAAAAAACTGGATCTTACATTCATCATCTCACTTGCTCTTTACTTTTTGCAAATAATTTAAGAGACTTGCCCAAGGCTCATTACAACTAATTAATGACAGAACTGGTCATCTGCTTTCAATGTCAGAGTTAACTTTCTACTCCAACTTGGCTGTCTTCTTGGTGGATTAGAGATTTTCTTTATTTAAAACAAACAAAAACTTACAAAATACATAAAATGGTCTTCACCCCTGCCCCCACATGGCCGTATCTGCTCAAGTTTCTCTAACACCTGCAGCAAGTCCCCCTTAAGAATAGGAAATCAGAAAAATGTGATGATATTGGGGGAAAATTGGTACTACAATCTAAAAAGATGCAGAGAGTTCACAGGGGTAAGTTATTCGCTCTGGTAACGTTTATTTATAGAAAGCATTTTGGTAAAACAGGACCAGTGAGAGAGAGAGAGAGAGACAGAGAGACAGAGAGAGAGACAGAGACAAAGACAGAGAGAGACAGAGAGAGACAGAGAGAGACAGAGAGAGACAGAGAGACAGAGACAGAGACTGAGGCAGAGAAGAGGGGCAGTGGGCAGTGAGGGAAGGGATTCTAAATGAAAACCATTCTTCTTCTTGGAATCCACCGCAAAATCTACCAGCAGATCCAGTGAAGGAAGATAATCTTTCTGTCCACAAACATACTTCCTTTTATTTTTTAAAATATGGTAATCATGAGATATTTTTCTTGAGCAGGATAGAGACAAGATATTCCCATGACAGCAGGGACTGGAGCTGTTGAATTTTCACATCCTGTCAACATCCCTGAGTAGATATGTCAGAAACTATGTGTCTGTAACCATGTTCTTTATTTTAAAGAAGATTTAAAGTCATCAGTTCCAAATCAGATAAACTTTTGGAGGAAGGGGGGAACTTCTACATTTGATTTCTTTATACATTTTTAAACAGTTTTATTGAGATTGAATTCACACCATACAATTCACCCACTTAAAGTGTAAAATTCAATGGTGTTTTGATACAGATGTGTACAACTATCACCACAGTCATTTTTAGAACATTTCATCACCCCCAACATCTTTTAAAGGTGAGATTCTGAACTCTAGGGAAATTTTGTATTTTAGATTTGTTTTACTGATTTATCAAAGTTGTATTTGTTATACCAGAGAGAAGATGTAGTCTTTCACCTAGATTCTTCCTCATAAAGTTTAGCTTTACTTTTCTGTTTAAATTGCTGTCTATGCAAACATTTCCTCTGCTTGATACTCAGTGCATCAGCCCCAGGTAGAGGAGAATGCCTAGACCTGCTCTGTCTTAAATGGTACCCACAAACCCCTTGTGGCTACTGAGCACTTGAAAGTGTGAAATGTAGCTAGTCCAAATTGAGATGTGCTTTAAATATAAAATATACACCAGATTTGAAGTCTTAGTCTGAAAAAAAGAATATAAAAAATCCATTAATAACTTTTATATTGATTATATGCTAAATGACAATATTTGAATATGTTGGTTTAAATAAAATGTATTAAAATTTATTAGAGTTGTTTCTTTTTACCTTTTCATATATGGCTGCTATAACATTGAAAATTCCATACGTGGTTTCATCTTATGTTTCTATTGGACAGTGGTGATCTAGACAACATAGTGTGTGAAGACAGCGCCCTCTGCTGGAGATGTTAGGTTTTCATTTTACCTACAAGATGAGGCTTCTAAGTAGCAATTAAATTCCAAACTTAGGCTGCTTCAGGAAAGAGAAGAGAAAGAAAGAACTAGTATGTATTAAATACCTATCAAATGCGAAGCCTTGTGCTGGGTGTTTCACACACATTTATCTTGCTTAAACAGGAACTCTTTAGGATACTACTATTTACATTTGAAAGATGAGAAATTGAGAATCAGAGAGCCATTAAATGGTAGAATAGAAATTTAAATTCTGGTCTCTCTACAAGCTCTTTTCTATCAAAGATTCGTCTTTGTTCTCCTTATCAGAGAAACTAGCACTTAAGAACTCTGACCATGGTGTGAATCTAAGAACCTAACATTTATATCTCATTAGATTTATTACTGACCCCATTTTATAGATGAGAAAATAGAGGTACAGGGAGGTTAAGTAAGTTGGTCAAGGTAACACAGCTGGTAAAGGGCAGACATTGTGATGTCAACTTGCTACCTTACCTCCAGCTTCCAGGCAGTGACAGAGCTAATCCATTTTGGATTTCTAGCTGTCCCAAACCAGACATTGTGGGCTATATTCAGGAATCAGGGAGAAGATTGTGATATAATAATAATTCCATAGAAAGGAAAGAGAGAGAGAGAAACAATGGGGGAATATTTACTATTTTTCTACATCAGTCTTTCTTTTGTTTATATTTTTAAAGAAATATTGTTTATTACACAAATTTAGAAAATGAAGTGAGAAAAAAAATCACTCGAGTCTACCACTATAGTTATTTTTGTGTATTTCCTCCCATCCCCCATATTTGTTTACGTGGTTGCATTAACAACTATTATGCATGCGGAGTGGTATTCTGCTTTTTTCACTCATTTTAAAATATAGATTTTTTTATGATGCTACATATTTTTTTCTATAACCAACTACTTTTTTTACCATTTGGTTAATATTCTCTCATATGAATGCCTCATAATTTATCTGAGTATTTTCTATTGTTTTGACTACTTAGTTATTTCCCTATTTTAAATAATATTAAAGTGAACAGCTTCAATTATTTTTATACTATATTTGACCTATCTATAGATACATATAAATATGTCATGTATATATCTTAATGGCATAATAACTTGGCAATGTTGTATAGTATTGTAGGCTATACCTTAATTTATTTAACATTTAACTTTCCAATCTTTTACTATTGGAAAAAAAAGCTACAATGATCACAGCACTGTCTTTTTTTCTTAAATAGTTGTGACAGACTAGGATATTTCAACCTGTCTGTCCCTTTGTAAATAGAGAATCCTGTTCTTTTGAAATTTCTGACTATATCAGAAGGCAAAGAAAGAGCCCAAGTCTTTATCTACTTTTCATTCCTAAGAGCACCCTCAAGAACTAGGACTCTAATATTGCAGGTGTACCTCACTTGGTGTACCTCTCAACCTTTCTGAACGTGATTCAGCTCATCTCTGTAAGAAGAGGTAGGCTTTGGGGTCAGATACAGGTTTGAATCCTGGGCCCTCTACTTAGCACTTGTGTGGCCTTAGTTTTCCTTTGTGTAAAATGGAGATAATAGTACAAAAATAATAGTTAATATTATCAAGTGTTTACTGTGTGCCCGGCACTATGTTAAGATCTTTACATGCATTTTCTCATTTAATTTTTGTGACCAGCTTATGAAAAAGAGACACTGTTAGTATCTTCATTTTGCAGTGAGGGCTCAGGGAAGTGAGTTTCACAGCTCACCAGTAGCAGAGCTGGGACTTCACTCCAGGCAGCTGATTGCAAAGCCTATTCTCACCTTCGACTCTGGGCTACTTCCTAAGGGTGTTGAGAGAAGGGCAAATGATATATATAAACGGCTGGCATGTGATGGGTGCTCCTGTTAAATTAATGGTCAGAAAACCTGTCCACACCTTACCTTCTAGCAAATTTAGAATCTATTTAATCAAACATTTCTCAGGGACAGAGAGATTAGAAGCCGTGTAAAAGATACCTATTAACCACACAGGTTCCTTGTTTGAACAGGTTCACCTGTGAGGAGAGCCAGGTACCAGTGGGTCCGCTGTAATCCTGACAGTAATTCTATAAACTGCGTTGATGAAAAGGGACCAGAGTTCGACCTACCTCCGGGGGAATCCAACAGAATCCTCTCTCCAAGGACTGACCCTTTTTCGTAAGTGGACTTTCTCTCCTTTTACTTTCACAAACCTCTGTTGAGATCTTGGCATGGAGGTGGGAGGGTTGTCCAGACTATTTTTCTTCAGGCTCTTGCTTTGGCAGTTTGGTTTTCATTGCACAGTACATGGTAAAACTGTACAATGTTTACTGGTGTACGAGATGTACAGGAACACATGATTCATCTATACTTTTGCAAAGTCTTGTTGTGGCAGAGACAAAACTTAAGTGAAAAATTTGTGAAAATAATTGGTGAAATGAAATTGGTGAAAATATTTTTCACCAACAGGTATTGAAAGTGATTGAACATCATTTTATTTGTGTAAATAGAGCCCATTAGATACTAAAATCTAATGGGAGGCCATTAACTGAATGGATAAACAAAATGTGCTATATCCCTAAAGTGGAATATTATTTAATCACAAGAAGGAACAAAGTACTTACACACGGTACAACGTAGATGAATCCTGAAAACATTACGCAAAGTAGAAGAAACCAGACACAAAAAGCCACATATTATATAATTCTATTTATATGAAATGTCCAGAAGAGACAAATCCACAGAGGTAGGAAATACAGTAGTGGTTGCCAGGGGCTACGGGGGAAGGAGGATAAAGAGTGACTGCTAATACGTGTGGGATTCTTGAGGGGTGATAAAATGTTCTGGATTTAGGCAATGGTGATTAAAAAGAAAAAAAAAGAAAAATTAGAGAAAGGAAGACTAAATGGCCATGACTTACAAAAAGAAAACCAGAACTCTCCTTGATCAAATAAAACCTGCTTTAAACTTGCAAAAAAGATTCAATAGGAATTCATAAGTAACAAAAATTTGAATTGTATTTGAATCCATTATTTCAATGAATATCAAAGTTATATAACATACAGCAAAAATGCATTATGAAGGATTACCATAAAAGTTTTAATCCTCAGAGTTAAACCTAAAAAATCATTCTCCTCAAAGCCAGGTAAATCGTCATGCCCAAACCAGGTAAGTCCATTATCACTTTGGGGATCCTGGTGACTCTCTGCATTCACTGTATAAGAGATGACATCATCACCATTCTCAAAATGCAGCTCTACAGTCCTGCCCCCGTGCTTTTGCTTTAACTCCACAGCATTAAGCTCGAACCTCATATTACAGCGTCATCCATTATTTTAAGTCATAGATTCCAATCGTAATTCATTTAAATCTAAAATGTTAGAGGAATAATCCAAGTTGTCCAAAACAACTGTTTTACACCTTTTGTCCTCTCTTCAAATCTCAGTGATTTTCCCTCTCCACAGCCAGCAACTTTCCTTCTCACTATGACACTCCTGTCACTATGAATGAAGAGTCCCTGCTTCTGTGCAAGTCCTGGTCCTGTTTGCCCTCAGATCCATTTCTCCTCCCTCCCACTCCCTGCTTTGTATTGGGTGGGTGGTGAGGGCTGATCCATGTGGTCTGCATTTCTTAGGCTGCCATATCCGTGGCTGAGTTTGGCCAATGGGAGGCACAGAAGGGAGATGAGGAGCACTGGAGGCGGGGAGGGATGAGGATGTGTCTCCTTATTCCCTGCCTTGGGCATCAGCTCTGGCAGGGCTGTATCTCATCCACGGCTTCAGCTCCCAACAGATAGACGCCCTAGTCGTTGGGTTCAGGCAACACTGCCTCCTTCCATTGTCCCTCTAGCCCAGGGATGGAAGTATTTTCTTGTGTTTGCTAGTATCTGGGTTTCCTCATAGTCCCTTATTTGGCTTCATTTCTCTTCCATCACATGTGTAAGCAATTCTCTGTGTTAAATATTTAGATACATTTCCTGACAGGACTCTGTGGCAGCTTCTAAGGCCACTCCTCCTCGTGCTGAGTATCTTATCCCCAGTCACCTTCTCTAGGAGTTCAATTCTACAGTTACTCCTCTGAACTCGTGCTGAGTATCTTATCCCCAGTCACCTTCTCTAGTTCAATTCTACAGTTACTCCTCTGAACCCAGTATCTTCTTCCCATCACTATGCAGACATTGTCTAGTATCTCCTACATTTAGGTAAAATCCCTGTTTTCATTCTGCATCCTCTTTGGCTATCGCCTCATCCTCTGCTCTTCTTTACAGTAGCACTTCCTGAAAGGGGAGCCAATGCTCGCTGTCTTCCCACTCCTCTCTCTCCTCAACCCCTTCTAATAGGACTTCTGTTCCTGCCCTCCACTCTCAGTGCTTGTTAAGGTCACAATTACTCCTGGTCAACACATCCACTGGTCACTTCTCTGTGTTTAGCTTACTTGACTTCTTGATTGCCTTCAAAAACAGTTGACTCTTCCTTTGAAATGCTTTCTTCTCTGGACTTCCATGGCCCCACCTTATCTTGGGTTTCTTTCTATGTCCTTGGCTGTTCTTTCAATATTTAATATGTTGGTGTGGCCCTAGCTCTGTTCTGGGCCTCTTCTCTATTTGCATGCTTTCTTTTGGTGGTCTGTTCCATGGCTTTGAGAGAGAGAGAGAGAGAGAGAGAGAGAGCGCGAGAGTCTGTGTGACTACCAAATTTGTGTTTCCAGCCTTTTTCCTGACTCCTTAGTCTAAGCTAGCCACCTGGTCACTCTCTATTACATTAGTCTGTTTCATTTTTCTGCATAGCTTTTAGCACCACCTAATTTTCCTGATTTATTTATTTACTTTTTATTGTCTGTCTTCCCCCACTAAGTTATGAACTTCTTGAGCAGGGACCTTATCTGTTAGTCCCCACTCTACCCCAGGAGCTCAGAATAGGGACCAGATGTTCAACAAATATTTATTGAATGTATGCATGAATGAAACACTAATCTGTCGTATGGCCTGTGGTTTGTTATTTTCATGGAGAAAATGACCCATAGGCTGTGAAATTCAACATTTGTCTCTGACATTTTGTTGCCTTCTTATGCCACTGAGGGGTGGCACCATTGCCCTGGGCTTCAGTGCTGAGCAAACTTCCTATCACCACACTAAACCCAGCTGAATAAATACCCTTATTTTGAGGAAGGAAATTGAATGTTAATATGCTGGCAAATACAATGCTTAACTCGTTACAAAGTATTTCTTAAGAGTGAGCTTTGTTGAAGCACCGTGAATTATTAGAAGTTTTGTAGAAATTTTAAATCATGAAAAAATTTCATCTATCTAGACTGGCTTACTTGTTCTTTCTTTAGTAGGAGAAAATGGGAAAAGGGGTCTTTTTATTTTTAATAAATGATCCTTTAAGTAAATTCCACAGTAGGATTGCCATGCTAGTGATAAGGAAATTAGCATTGTTTATATGAGTTGGCAGTGGGTAAATGTGGAATTGTTAAGTACAATTAGATATATTAAGTGTAGGCGGACTCGAGGAAAGGTCCTGCCTGTTTTTGTTATAAAGCACGGAATAACTGGGAAAGTTTTAACTTGATTAACTGGGTGGCCGCATGTATTTTTGTATCTTAAATGAATGTATTACAATCAACTTCCTCATGTCTCCAGCGTTATTGTAGTGTGTTTTATTTTTCTGTCTTCCTTCAGGATGACCATACCCCAGAACTTGAATGACGTCTTCCCTCTTTCTGAGGACTATTCTGGATCGGGCTCTGGATCAGACTCTGGAAGTGGCTTCTCAACTGAAACAGAACAGGAATACCAACCAGCAGATAAAGATGATGCTTTCTATTACAACTTTAGGCCTCTGCCCTCAGACGACCAAGACTTGGGTCGAGATGGACCAGAAGAGAATTTTATTATGTAAAAAAGGGGGTTTCCCACCTTGACTCCAGGCAATGCATTCAGTATATCTTGTGTACCATGGATAAATGATTAATTTGGGGACAAAAAGTTTTATAGAAATTTTAAAACATCTGAAAAAAGAAATTTAAGCTTTATCACCTTTTTTTCTCATGAATTCTAAAACCTTTATACTATTATCCTAGAAAATACCTGCATTTTCTTTGTATCACATTTAACCAACATCATGATGAAATAAACTAGACTCCTCATGTCTATGAAATTGCTTTAAAGAAGAAATTACACTGTTTTTTTTTTTAAAAATTTAGTTTTCGAAGCAAATCGACGGGCAGTATTTTATATCTAAGTCTTCAGAACCTGACTGTAAATTATAGATATGCCCTTTTTCTTATTAAAAAAAAAAAACAGATAAAACACAAGATGGATTTATAGAGTGGGTATTTGACATGTCTTACAGTGTGAAATGTACTGCTCTAATATTACCATTGGATGTGTTCACAAAGTTACTAGATATGGTTTGTTTAGAAGTATGATTGCTATTATAAACTTAAGACCCAAATTAAAGCACAATTGTGCTCTCAGTGCCTCATACTGCTTTACCTTTTTCATGGATATCTGTGTATTTTCAAATGTTATTCTATTAAAGCAGAAATATAATTAAAGAGTTAAGCTGTCTGGGATCTCTTATTCTAAACTGAGGGTAATAATTATTTTTGTTTAGTTGTTTCTAGAACTCTTATTAACAAAATATGTGTAGAATTATTTTATAGTGAGAGCAAATTTTGTAACTAGAATCAAATTCTATTTAACTAGTAGATGAAGAAAACAATCATACTATAGCAAGAGGGTTATTCTTGTCTAAGCGCTTCTTCTTGAAGGCTATTACCATCTCTGTTTCCCTTAGTTCTGAAAAGCCTGTCACCATCATTGTCAGGGATCCTGTCCTGCACCATCCAGATCCTCTCTTCAGAACTGAGGACTTAGATTAATCTATGTTGAAGAGGGCTACCTCATCCAAGGCCACACCTTCTTTTCAGAGCAGCCTGTACCCAATGACTGTTTGATGTGGGCATACAAATGCCAGGCCCCTCCCCTGAACTTGGGGCAACTCAGATTTGAGCTCTCCTAAGGGTCGGCTAATTCCAGGCCCCTCCCCTGAACTTGGGGCAACTCAGATGGGCCATCACTGATTCAGAGCTCTCCTAGGGGTCAGCTAAGGCTTTGTTGAGACTGCTTTGCAGCTCAATTTCTTTTTTACTTTTGCTTCCTTCCATTCCCCTCACAGCTGTGCTACCTTAGAAACTTTCTACAAGCTAGTTTTCATCTCATAATTGGCTCCATGGAGAATCTAAATTGCAACAGTTGGTTCCAGGATAGGTGGAAAGCAGATGCTGAAAGGGGATTTTGGAGCTAGATTGTCTGCTGCCTGACTGGCAACTTTCAGTGATGATGAACTGGGATGGTGTACAGTGGAAGGAAATACACCAGAGTGTGAGGTATCAGGCATTTGAGAAATATGGAGAAGTAAGAATTATAAAGACAATGGTATTTGGATGGCTGTTGCTGGAGGCAATTAATGCCATTAAAAAGAGTCGATGAAAGGCCAAGGATGATTAATTAAAGGCTATATGTGAAAAACAATGTATCCCCTTGACAGCATATTAAGAAACACTCTTCTGTAGTGGAATGGCAGCAAAAGCTGAGGACTAGGCCCAGGATGTAATCATAAGAATTGCAGAGTGCAAGAATGTTAAATTGTCAACCTAGCCAAGTCTATTCTGCAAAGTCAGGGCACCAAGTGGATAAAAATGGGATCCTGAGAGATGAGGACATCTGGGTTGACACGTTCAGATCTTAAATCCCTAGATTTCCTCAAACTCTCTGAACCTATAGAAGAGGCCCACTCCTTAAGAACTAATGCTTTCCTCTGGCTTGAAGGTGATTAAGAGACTTCTGCCCTTCAAGACCACATGCATGCTTCTTCAAGGTTTGCCTTCACCTTCCCTCCTAGAGGCAAGATCAATAAGTAAATTACAATATAAGCCAACAGAAAGTGTTGGGCCTGGGAAGGAAGAAATATACTCTGAAGGTTCTGCAGAACCTAGTTGTTGTGTACCTCAGAAGCAAAGTGTGTCTATGCGACTTAATTTTAAGAGTGCTAGAACAAAGGATGGAAGTAAGACATCAAGCTTGATGAGAGAGTGTTTACCAATATGGAAGTACTCTTCTGGGGCACAGGTTTTAATACCCTGGCAAGAACCCCAGGAAGAAGGTGTTGACACGCTGCTAGAATGGCTCTTAGAAGCTTAGAGAGCGTGACAACCCCTCTTAAGTGAAGTAGAAATGTTAGAACTGCCATGGCTGGCAGTGAAAGAAGGGGGTCAAAGGTTTAAGGAAGTGAGCACACAAGAATGAACAGGCTGTGTAAACCTAGAAAACTCATCAGATGACTTCGTTCTGCAGGAAGGCCAAAGTGATGAAGAATATACTGGTGAGAGGGACAGCATCTCTGAGATCTCAGTGGTAGCTCTCCTCAGAAGGGCAGAGTTAATGATAGAGATGTTGCAGAACTGGGCTCGCTAATAGCAATGGGGATAATGGGAGTCTCAAAATAATACAGGTCAGGTTGTAGTGCTCAGCCTTCAGAAACCAGGTTGTGCAATTATCATAATGAGCAGCGAAGTCAGAATGGAAGCTAGGAGAGCCTATTGGGCAAAGAGTTATGGAGATGGCATCTCTAGAGGTAAAACAGTTGGTAAGAGTTCTGCAGCAAATTCCAATGTGTTAGGGCTGGGGATTGGTCCCCACACCAACTAGCAAGTCTCTAACACCAGCTGGGTGTCCTGTAATTCAATTCAATTCTGAACTATCTACCTGGAGACAGCATCAAATTTCATAGGTTAGGGGCTTATTCCCACAAGGCTGCTTGCTCTCCACTTCAGATGCCAATCAAACCCAGGTTGTCACATGTGCTTCTGACCAACTGGCTGTATATTGGATGTTCCAATAATCCCCACCTCAGGTTCAATTAATTTGCTAGTGTCTCACAGAACTCAGAACCATTTTACTTATTAGATCACTGACATATTGTAAAAGGATGTAACTCCAGCTAGATGAAGTGATATACAGGGCAAGGTCCGGAACAAAGGAGCTTCTGTCCTCATGGAGTTTGGAGCCTGGCACAATGGCAGTGGAAAGTTCTGATTTACCAAACTGGAAGTTCTCGAACTTTGCTCTTTTGGATTTTTTGGAGGCTTCATTACAAAGGTATGACTGATTAAATCACTAACCACCCCTCTCCCCTCGCTAGAGGTCAGGGTAGGGTGCAACTGAAAGTTCCAACCCTCTAACTGCATGGTTGGTTCCACTGGCAACCCCATTCTTAGGTGCTGTCTAAAAGTCATCTCATTAACATAACAAAAGACACTTTCTATGGCTTTCATCTCTTAGGAAATTCCAAGGGTTTTGGGAGCTCTGTGTCAGAAACAGTGAATGAAAGCTATATATACATATATATATATACACACACACATATATATAAAGAAATATATGTATTCTTATTATAAATCACGATATCACAGTTGGGCAGCTAACGAAGATATCGCTCAATCTATTCAATGAGAAACATCAAGGATGGATGACAAGGGCAGCTGCCTCAATAAAAAAGTATGATCCTTCGGTTCAGTTTCCTTACCTGAGCCAGTTTTCAGACCTGGTTAGGCCTTCTGGAATAAGGATCCTGTGACACTGTGGCCAGTATACACAGTACTGATTCCTCTAATGCTTAACCAAAGGGCTATTTACTCAGTTACTAGATCCTTAGTAGAGGACAGTAGGAAAAGGAGAACATTTAAATATTTCAAGCAGAGTCAGTTACAGAGTCTGATTGACTTTGATACACAGAGACCCAAAATCTTGGCCTCCCTGTTAGTCGGGCATGAGTTGGTTGGGTTACAAATGCAATCTTGACCCAGGTCTGGCTTATGGTGGTCATTTTTCCAGTACCCAAATGTATAATTAGAGTAGACATACTTGGTAGTTAGCACAACTTCTACATTGGTTTCTTGATCTACATGATAGGAGCTATTATAATGAAGAAGACCAAGTGAAAACTTCCAAAGCTACTCACCCTCCATCCACCAATAAATTCAAAAACATTTTATCCTGAGGGGAATGTCAGAGATTAGTAGTACCTTTAAAAAGCTAAAGAATGTAGGGATGCTGGTCTTAATGTACCTCCATTTAATTCATTAGTCTGGGGCTTGCAAAACACAGATAGATCCTGGAAGATGACAAAGGACTATTACAAATTCAACCAAATAGTAATTGTAATTGCAGCAGCAATGCCAGATGTAGTAGTTTTGTTAGAGCATAGTTATACAGCTTTAGGTATATGATAGGCGGGCACTGAGCTGGCAAATGCTTTCTTTTCCATCCCTGTCAAAAAAAGAGGCTCAGAAACAGTTTACATTCTCTTGGACTGGACAATGGTATATATTTGCAACCTATGTCCAGGGCTAGGTTAACGCTTCTATCCTCTGTCATAATATAATCTGAGAGACCTAGACTGGCTGGATCGCTCACAGAATATCACAGAGGTCCACTGTATCGATGGATCATGACTCTGTGACTAGACCCCCATGTCATGTACCACTGGTGCACTGACATCTCTCCCTCAGCTCACACCTACAGCCATATGGCAGAGGTGCGTGTGTGTGTTCCTTATGATCAAATGACAGAGTAGGAATAAGATCAAGCTTGGTTCACAGATGGATTGACCTGGTATATAAGTGCAAGTCAAAAATGGATGGCAGCTAAACTACAGTGCCAATTAGGAGTGGTCCTGAAAATAGTTGTGAGAGAGGAAATCCTCTCAATGGGCAGAGCTTCATGGGATGTACCTGATCATTCACTCTGTGTGGAAAGAGAGGTAGCCCAAGGTTAGAATATATACAGTTTCATGGGAAGAGGTGAATGTTTTGATCATTTGGTCAGGGGCCTAAAATAGAAAGATTGGAAGGTTGGGGACTTAGAAGTCTGGGGTATAGGTATATGAATGGATCAATGAGAGAAGATACAAAGTCTCAAAATCTTTTTCAAATGATAATACCCATCAGAAAAGCATCTATCACAGAAGAGGCACTAAATAACCAGGTAGACAAAATGACTTGGGCAGGTGTCAGCCAACCTCCGTCATAGGCCACCCTAATGCTAGCACAATCAACTCATGGAGAAGTAGCCATAAAGGCAGAGAGGAGGCTATGTGTGGTCTCCCACTGACCAAGGCTGATCTAGCTACCGATGTTGCCAAATATCCTATATACTAGCAATAGAGCTCATTGCTGAACCATAATGTGGCACTGTCCTCCATGGAGACTTTGGTGGCAAGTTGACTATATTAGGCTCCTTTCATCCTGAAGGGGCCAGACATTTGTTCTAATAGGAACAGACATGTATTCTAGATATGGATTGCCTTTCCTATCCATGAGGCCTATAGTAGCATCAATATATAAGGGCTTACAGAATGTTTGATCTACTAACATGATTTCATATATAATGTTGCTTCAGACTCAAGTACCCACTTTCAGCAAGGAGGGTCAGCAGTGGCACATGACCATGGCATCCATTGGTTGTATCACACATCATATCACAGATGCCACCGGCATAATAGAATGATAGAAGGGCCTGTTGAAGACACAGCTGAGACACCAGCTTAGATATGATATACTGATATTGGGACGCCAACTTCCAGGATGCAGTATTATGCTAAATCAATAACCTGTATATTGTGCTGTGTCTTTAATTTGGAGAATATGTGGTTCCAGGAACCAAGGAGTGGAAGGATGGAACACATTTAACATCAAACTTACTTGGGGAATTTATGTTTCCTGTCACTGTAACTCTGTGTTTGGCGGAGTTAGATGTTATTGTTCTCCAAGGGAAACATTTCCACTAGGGAACACAGTAAGAATCCTACTGAACTTTAAGCTATGGCTGTCATCATTCAGACACTTTAACCTCTTTGTACCAAGGGGTGAACAATCGAGAAGAAATCATCATCTGGGCAGCGGTAATAGATCTGATCATCAAGAGGAGGCAGGGCTGCTGCTACACAGTGGAGATTAGGAGAACTATAGTTGATACCCAGGTGACCATCTGAGGCTTATCTTAATAATTCCTTGCCCAGTTTTGATGGTAAAAGGATAATTTCAACAGCCAGACCTGAGAAGGGCATGGTAACCAAGGCCTCAGATCTTCATGGTTGAAGGTGGGTCAAACTTCCAGCCAAACTGTCTAGGCCAGTAGTGGTTAGCCAAAAATAAGAACATCTAAACTGATAACGAAGGAGGAATTTGATAAATATCAATTGTAGCCTTGATACCAGTTGCAGTAGAAGCAGCTGTAATTCACTCCACTGACTTTCTCATAAGCTTTCCTTACAAGGAGACCTCCAGTGTCCTGAGGAAGCTGCTCCCAGAATTTATATGAAGCAAATGGATCTCTATGGTACAGTTATGGATGCTGTGCTGTGCTGTGTTTCTCAGATGCCCCCTTCAGAACTGGAGGAGTTATTTCAGCTACTGGGAAGGTTGGCTGATAGCTGCAAGTTCTCGGATGGGGATCCACATCATCCAAGGTCATGCTCCTTTCCCTGGATAGCTCACGGCCAAAACAAAAACAAAAATAAAAACAAACACAAAAAGCCTTATCTGTGTAGGGGTATAAAGGCTCACACTCCACTTGGGACAACTGTGAAGGGACATTCCAGCTTTGGAACTCTCTATGGGATCAGGTGAAGCTTTCTCGTGACTCCATGGCAGCTCAAATTATTCCTGTCAAATCCTGCTTCCTTCCAATTCTACACAGATGTTGATCCTACGAACACTCCTTGATAAACTTCCTCCATGACTTTGCTCTCATAGAACTCAGCTCATAGGAATGATCTTTACAGCATTTTTCTTTTGGTCACGGTTGTTAAGTTATACCCTGATCTTTCCATTAATAAATCCATCTGTGACTATTTAATGGGAGCTTTGTGAGTTTTTATGCCCAGTAGGGTGTTACTGTCATGAGACTGTATCTTTTGGCTCCCATAACTATTTTAAGAGGATAAGTCATGTTTTAGAAAATATACATATTGCTTTGTGTTTTTCTGCTGAAGCACTAGGTTTTACACTTTTCAAGAAAAGATAGTCTAGGTTGATTTTTATCAAACACTTTTATTAAGAAGGTTCTTAAACTTGCCACAAAAGAAATATAGAACATATTTCTATGTTTAGAGAGGGTGACTGATAGAAAAAGTACGAGCCTTAGAATTACAAAGTCCTGGTTTAAATATCAATGTCATATTATTAGCTTTCTAACTAAAGGCAAGTTACTTAATTTTGCTAAGCTTGTCTAGGGAGAGCAATGTAGTAAAGGGGTTAATTGTGTGGACTTTGGAGCCAGGTCACCTAGGTTCAAAGCTCTGTCACTTACCAACTAGGTAACCTTAGGTGAGTTACTTAAACTCTCTCTACCTCGGTTTCCTCTTCTTCAAAATGAAGATGATAGTGCCTACCTTATAGGTTTGTTGAGAAAATTAAATAAATTAATGTATGTAAAGTGCTTGGAACAATGTCATTGAGTGATTGATCAATAAACAAGGGCTATAATTATCTGTTCTATAGGTTAACAATATTTTCCCATAGGGTTGTGGTGAAGATTAAATGAGGCAATGTATAAGATCTGATTAGCTCAGTACCTGGTACATAGTAAGGATCTAAAAAATTATAATCATGCCTTTTTGAGCCACGCATCTTGCTCAAGCCCGCTTCCATGTCTGGAAGTGTACTTTCCCTTCTAATAAAACTTTTCTTTTCTACTGTAAAAAATAAATAAATAAATAATAAAAACTTATAATCATGAAAGTGTCATAGTTAACTTTATAAGATTATTTTAAAGATCCCATCTATGTGCCAGGTACTGTGCTAGGTGCTTGGGATAGAGGGAAACAAAGACACAGCAAATAGCCTTTGTCCTTGAGTTTAGAGTCCAACACGGATTGAATGATAGTGAATATGTTACTCTTGCCTGGTGCAAAGAAAAGCTACACATATGAGCATAAATATTGTTACATAGGGGAACTAGTATATAATCCACGTAAATTCTAATTCCTATTCTTTTTACCTTTTGGGTTCTACTTGTCAATCATTTGCCATAATTATAGGGGTTTTTGATGTTTGTTTTTTTTTCGTTGGGGGTTCTTCCAATTTGTACTTTTGAGTAACTGTCACTTTTTCTCATACAATCAACGAAAACCTACTAAGGACCAAGTCATCAGGAATAAACAGTTAAGAAGACTCACCATGTAGTGGGGGAAAGACATAAATAACTGTAATACATTTTACCTTGTATATAATTTATGTATATACGCAATACATACATAATTTAAAGCATGTAGCAGGGCGGTACAATTGATATGTGAGCCCCCTAGAGCTCGAAGTGGAGAGCTCACAGGGCTATCCGTGTACTTTAGGAAGCAACGGATGTAGTACCCTAACATCTTTCTCTATTGGTTGTCTCTTTAGAGTCAACAAAGCTAATAACTTCTCAGAGCCCTGGAGTTCTCAAAGGGAGAGGGAGCTGGGTGAAGATCGAGAAAGGTGGAAGAATGCCTCGTTCCTGGATTAAGAGAGCGTCTCTTGCGAGGCCTAAGGAAGCTGGGACTCGGGTAGTTTCCCTTCCCTTCGGGGGCCAGGAACCCACCCGCAGATAGCACCCCCGAAACAAATCCCACCTTCCTCTTTTCTCAGCTACTCAAACTTTCAGAGAGAAGAGGAACCAGCTGCGGCATAAAAGCGCGTCAGCAAACGGCCCGTCACGTGACAGAAGAGGACTAGGACCTAGGGAGCCTACGGCCACCCAGGCCCCGCCCACTTTACGACACCACAGTGACCCCGCCTCCTTCGCCGTAGGGTGGAGTACAAGGCGGGTCTCCAAACGGCCTCCCCTCGCTAGGCCGGGCTAGCCAGTAGGGCGGGCGAGAGGCCGGGAGGAGGCCGGCGCTGGGGGAGGGGAGGAAAGGAAGGGAGGGGTCACGTGCGGTCCGCGGCCCGAGGTCACGTGACGGGGCGCCGGGACTGGGAGTTCTCCTGAGGGAAGAGTGAAGTGGGGGGGACGCGGCGGCTAGGCGCTAACAATGGTGAGTGCGCGGCGGCCCGCGCGCTTGCCTTCAGCTTTCACCCCGGAGCGCGCGGCGAGACGGCCAACGGCGGGGCCGGCGGCGCGGGGGGGGCCGCGGGGGGGGGGGGGGGGGGGCGGAGCTCTCCGGTCGCGGGAGGGGCCGCGGGGAGCGGCAGGAGGGGACAGGCCAGCGGGGCGGGAGCCGGGTTAGGCCTTTCCGGCCACGGCGGGGTCGAGGAAGTGCGGGCGGCCCCGTCTCTTCCAGGTCTGGGAGAGGCCCGAGCACCTGCGGGCGGCGCTGAGCTCTCCTGGCTATGTCGGAACCTCTGCCGGCGTTCCTCGATCGGTTGTGGGGGCCCTGGCTGGGTACTCGGGCCCCGCCTCTGCGGGGGCTATCCGCCGCCTCCCCTTCCAAGGTAGCCAGTCCCTCTGCTCCTCCGGGGCAGCCTCGCTTCCCTTCAGGTGGCGTGACCCTCGAGTCTCCCATGGGAACGGGACTTGGTTACTTTCTTCCCGTGTGTCACGAGCTTGATAAACTGATTTTTTAAAACCTGAATATGCTGATATTCTGCGATTTCCTTGACCCTAGTTTAGCCTGATGTTGACACTTGTGGAATGAGAAAGAAAAGGACGTTGGAATGGGGAACGTCTTTAACTCAGAAGACTAAGTTTTGTGTCCGCTGGTTTAAGCATTGGCTTTCATTTCCTTTCCCAAGCCATTTCTAGAAACTTAACGCTTTGGGATGTTGAAATGGCCTGGGGAGTTGAGGGAGGAAAATCAGAGTACTCTTAACCACAGTTAGTGGGAAGCAAAAGTGTGGGCGCGATGGCGTTTAACTTTCTGTGTTGGCAGCTCATTTGGCTCGTTTTGTGGTAATACTCGTTTATTCGTTTCATTTAGAAAGCATATGTTGAGCGCCTACTGTGTGCTCTCCTTATACTCCCTGGTTTCCCAAAGCTCACCGGTTCAGTAAACTACATGAGACTTGGCTAACGACCAAGCTACGTTTATTTTTAAGTTACTTTGAAGAAATACAGGTGAAGACAGACGTGTTCATTTTTACACTTGCAGCCTTTTTTCCTTTCATTCAGCAGATAATTACTTAGATGCGCTCAGGGGCGGTGAGCGAGATTGAAACAGCCCTTGCTCTCTTGTAGTTTACAATATAGAGGGAAATAAACATTTATGTAATTGTTTAACTCGGAAATTACAGTTGTGATAAATTACTAAAAAGAAGTATTGGAGGACCTTGCCTATTTAGGAGTTAAGGAATACTTCTTTAATTGAATATAATTTGCAAAGAAAAGTTAAAAGACCGTCCTATTTTTTGCTTACAATTAAATTATTTTAAATAAGCTTTAGGATTATGTTCAGGAGCAGTTTATTTTATTTTCAAATTATGCATCCGACATAAACTAAATTGTAAGGCTTTATAACACTGAAATGGGCACACGTAATATATGTATGAAAATTTGCTGTTTCATTGCTTGTGTATAGCCTAAGTGAATAAATTTTGCGAGCCTGCTCTGTCTCACCTTGAGTTGCATTTCTTTACATCCACTCGACCTAGTGAAATTTCTTCAGTGAGACCTAAAAAATGTGTTGCTTTTTAATGAATCCATATGTAATTTTGCTAGATGATAAATCTCAGTATTAGGTTTACAAATTATATGAAAAAATCCTAAATTAACCTAAAGTCTGTGATAGGAGATTTAGCCCACGTTTTTAGAAAACTAAAATAATTGCTATAATTTTTTAATAGTCATGTATTGCAATTTATTTAAAGACTACTTACGACTTTTAACTTATGTTTTAATTCTGTAATTGCTCCTGAAAATATCATTCTAAATGCTTGCTCGAAGGTGTCTTTTCCAGAACAACTGAATAATCTTTAAAGATCTCAAAACTGCAAAAGAGGTCAAATATGTGGTGACAGAAAGAAATCTAACTATGGGCAGTGAACACACAATGAAATGTATGTATATGGCTTACTGTCGATTTGTATGCCTGAAACTTACTGGATTTCGTTAACTAAGGTCACCGTAATAAAAAAAAAAATGAATAAATAAAAAAGCTACCTTTTGTAATTTCATCAAAAATCTATGTTAATGTATTCTAACTCTCTTCACAATTTTTATTCCCTTTCCAAGCCTTCAGCATTCTGTTTTGTTACCTCTTTATGGATCAGAAGTATTATAATTTGTGTAACACTTTTAAAAGTGTTTAATTTTATGACTTTGAAGTGACAGAAGATGCACATCTTGAAATAAAAACTTTACAAATGAGACTGGGTAGAGAATCTTCCAACTCCTTTTAGAAAGAAAACAAAAAAGACAAACTTTCCTCAGATATATTTTTCTCTCTGTTTACTTGTTAATGTAAGACAACCATAGTTTTCTGGAGGCTTTTAGTAAGACTAGTTCATTTTTGATATGTCCTAATGTAAAAAACTTGCTGTTAACCCAGTGCTAAATTTTCATGGAGTCATTAACTTAACCTTGTTAAAGTGTTATAGTTCCTCAATCTGTTATTCTGCATGTGCAAATCTAGGCTTTTAAAATATCTTCTGGTTTCTCCCAATCTTAGTGTTTTGATAGTATTGAAAAATAAGTACTTTTTAGTTATGTGATATTAAATGCATGCAGAAAATAATAAAGGATAACACATAGTTTTTACATAGTTTAATGTATAGGAATTTTTCATTTTTATGTATTGTTAAAATAAGACATTTATAATCATGCTATTGTGAAGTTTTATAGGAATCTTAAGTATTATTTTAATTAGTGGCAATTTTGGCTTTTTATTTTTTTAATTACTTGATCTTTTAATATCAGCTTTTAAATTCCAAGTTCGGCTCTCTGTGTTAAATACATGAATGTGGAAAAGTTACTATTATATTTTCTTTTACCTGTAAAACAATTTTTATAGTTAAGTCTCATTTTTCCTGGAAGCAGATCTTAGAAATATTAAGGGTGAATGAGAAAATTAAATTTTATTTTCGTGCTTCTATTTTATAAGGTAAATGAGGCTGTTGTCTTCTGCCCTTTCATAATTGCTCCTTTTGCATACACACACCCTTGGCTCAGAGCTTTGCACATAGTTGATAATTAGTAAATATCAGCTGACTGATTTTGAGCTGCTGTACATTCTCAACTCTGTAGTACTTAGGGGAAAACACCATTTTGAATAAGTTTTAAGTCGTAAGTTGGGGTATGAAAGCTAACTAGGAAAGGACAGTGTATGTGACTTATCATTGATGTTTTTCATTTTCTAAATTTGTTCAGAATAGTTTTCTGATTACAATTTTCCGATTAAAATTTGAGATTGTTATTTGTAATGTTGCCAGGGAAGATGAAAACATCAGAAGGAAAATTTGCTGTTTATGTCTTTACAGTGTGTCAAAAGTACTAATTTGGCAGTTCTTTGAGTTGATTTCTTGAAATTATAATCCTTTTGTTAATACATACTTAATAAAAGAAGCAATTTCAGAATTTAGGAAAACACTATCTCCTTTGATCGTAATATCATCCTGTGACCTACATAGCTAGCCTTAGGAAGATCATTAGCTTGTTTGCTGATAACTGCCACCTGAGGACAGAACTGAGCCATAATGGAAATTCGTTGCTCTAGACTTTGCCACTGCACCAATGCTAACTTCTTGGGAGACGGCTAGTTTTGCCAAATAGTCAAGATTTTAACTCATTTGTGTATCTATTTTTTATTATGAGGACATTGTGTGTTTATTCAAAATTAATTTAATATTCAACAGGTATTTTAATACCTTCTAAATGGTGCACACTGTGTGATGAGCAAAGGATAAGGTATTTGTCATGGATAAAGTATCTGTCATCTAAATGAAGAAGTAAAAGTACGTAGTGTTGTGAGACCTAAATTTGGAGAATCCAATTTTGATTAGGAAGTTAGGGAAAGCCTCTTTATGGACATGAGTCAAACTGAGGCGCAAAGGATGTATTAGGTTAAGGATAATTGGTCTAGGACAAGAAGGAGACTGGTAAATTTGATGAAATTTGAGGCTGGTGAGGCTGGAGAAATGAATAGAGCCATATACATGTCAGCCATGTGAGGGAATACAGTGTATGTTTAACATTTCATTGAAGTAAAATTTAGCTGTATAGAAATGCACAGATAAATGTACAGTTTGATAAATTTTCACAGTGAACATGCCTGTTTATCAAGCACTCAGATAAAAACAAACAGAACACTTTTAGCACTCCAGAAGCTCCCTTCGTGCTTTCTCCAAGCACTTCCTGACTTCTGATACTATAATGCACATTACATGTTTTTGATTTTTTAATAAATGGAATCATACAGTGTGTATTCTTTCTGTGGCTTCTTCCACTCAATATTATGTGTGTGAGATTCACCCTTGTTTGTGGTTGTATCTCATTGCATTGCTCACTGTATGAATATAGACTAAAATTTACGTATCCATTCTCTTGTTGATGGATATTTGGATTGTTAACTGGAGCTATTGTAAACAATGATGTTGTGGACATTCTTATATTTGTCTTCTGATTGACATGTATAAGAGTTTCTGTTTAGGGTAGATACATAGGGGTGTAATTGCTAGGTCATGGGATATGTGTATCTTAGCTTTACCTGATAATGCCAACTTGTTTCTGAAGTAGTTGTTCCAATTCTCACCAGCCCATTGAAGGATTTTAAGCAATGATATAATGAGATTAATTTTTTTAAGAGATCACTGGTTGGTGTTAGGGCAGAGTAAGAAGGGATGTAGGACAAAAGGATAGGAGACTGTTCTCTGTAAATTTTTTTTTACTGATATTTAAAAAATATTCAAAAATAAATTACATAAAATAATAAGATATAATTAAAGCTAACTTTTAAAGGATGATCTTAACATTTATCAAAGGTGACTCCTGAACAAATTTTTGTGCAAGAAACTACAGGAGAATGGTGAGGTGATAGTTATAACAACATCAAATTTTCCATTGACATCTTCATGTTCAAATAATCTCAACTCGAGATTATTTTTGAAGTTTTTCTGTTTTTGCAGGGACTGAAAAGCATTTCTGCATTGTGTTTGTCTTTAGAGTCATGTATGCAGATTCCGATGCAGTTTACCTATAGCAATTTAAATATTGTCATATTTATATTCCTCTTGTTTAGAAAAGTCTCTGAGCCACACTAAGAATTATTTTTGCAGTAGAGGCTCTGAGTTTTAATTTTCCATTTCTCTTAAGGATTATGAGGATATAATAGAAATTCCATGCAAAATTTTAATGCAGTACACCTGAAACTTACTGGATTTCATTAACCAATGTCACCATAATAAAAAAAAATTTTTTTTAATGCAATAAAACTGTTAAAGCAGAAATTAGTCCAGATTATAATTTTCTTGTTATGTTTAAAATAAAGGATCTATATTTCAGGTTTTAGAGTATCCAAATTAGTGGAACTACATTAACAAAAATAATCTGTTATTAAAATAGGACAACATATAGAATATGAAAAAGACATTGGTATCATTAGTGCAAATAATGAAAAACAAGTGAGATTAGCAGACTGGTTAAACAACTACTAAGGGGTAAAATACATATTTTTCATTAAGCATTTAAAGTCATTGTACAAAGAATGCATCATTGATTATTTTAAAATGCATGAATTATATAGCGTATTTCCTGCATGTGATGACTGAGAACAGATTCAGAGATTTCAGTAATGCAAGAAAGTTTCAGGTTACATAGATTTAAAGATCTTGTACAAAAGTAATAATTTGTCAGTTGAACACATACATACTCCCTTAAGAATTCTTCTATAATATTTTCTTCTAAAAGCTGTTCAACAATGTTTAGAGCTTTTTCTCTCCACCTCAGTCTTCTTTCTCACAGTCTCATAGTTCTGCTTGCCTTTTAGAAACGTCTTGTTTTAAGGCACTTGTCTATTTTAGTACCTGTGGCATTTGGTGGGGGGAGTGGATTATGGCTGGCAGACAGTGCCCACATGGATACAGCCATGGAGAGAGTCATTACACCCTCTCATCTCTCGAGACTCCCCTCTGTGTAAATTTTTAAAAAGACTAGAAGACTAGCTTTCATTAGTGAAAAAAATAATCCACAACTATATCTGATACTTGAATTGCTAATGGATTATGTATTATTACTAATATGCTTTGACATTCATGAGCAGTTGAACTTTGTCACTAATGTTCTGTCATATTCGGATTTAAAGAATAGGTTTACACATTTTCTTTGGAAAAATTTACAGAAATTTAATTACTCCTCTCTGTTAGAGCCAGTTTTATTTCAAGAGCTTACACAATGTAACACATGCTGTTCAGACCTATATAGCAGATTTTACAGGAGGTAATACGTTGTAATAATGCATTTGGATTTGTATAAGTAATTTGGATTGTATGAGCTCTGCTCTAAGAACCTCATAGAGGTATAACTAATGGTAACTTTTAAATCCAGATGTTAAGAATTAAGTTTTTAGATTTTTGGTATGTGATTATAGTGGTACCTATGGAAATGATTGAAATTATTGCATGTTTAAATTTTAGTTTTCTTTTTGTCTCTTTATTGTGGTAAAAACATAACACAAATTTATCTTTTTAACAGATTATAAGTGTACAGTATAGTATTAACTGTACACACAGTGGTGTATTAAATTTTAGTTTCGATGTAGAATTTGATATGTTCTTATTTCCTTACGGATCTGCAGTCTGTTTAACTGTAGGTTATAGATAGTTAAATTTGAATTACAAAACATAGTGGCTGACAAAACATGATAATTATGAGCATTTTTCTTTTATTTCAGAGTTTTCTTGGTGGCTTTTTTGGTCCCATTTGTGAGATCGATGTTGTCCTTAATGATGGGGAAACCAGGAAGATGGCGGAAATGAAAACTGAAGATGGAAAAGTAGAAAAACACTATCTTTTCTATGATGGGGAATCTGTTTCAGGAAAGGTAAATCATTTGTTTGGGAGAATTACGTAGTTTTAGGATGTCAAAAGTAGTCATCAAAGTGGTTTGTGCTATTTCTGAATTTGAAAGATTTTATTACAGATGGATTTTTTTTTTCAGAGGGTCAGCTAAAATCCTCGATGCATTAGAACATTTACAGGAAAGATTCTTAAACTGGAAGGGTTGCAGGGGCAGAGTCTAAATTGCATGAAAAATTTTGTGACTATCTGCACTTGATTAGCTTTAGACAGTTTCATCAATGGAACTGCAATCTATGCAAAATTTGATTCTCCTGTAACATAAATTTGAATTATAGAGATTAAGGATAATTCTCTAGTATACCATTCTAAAAGTTTCTCATTCTTTGTAGCTTATCTCTCTGCACTACTACTATTGTGTCTCTCATTTCTTTGTACCTAGAGGACTTAAGTATGTTTTGAACGTGTCTGTGAGTGGTCAGATACATTTGTGATACCGTCTATAATGTTTCACTTTTTCCCCTTTTCCTTATCAAGTGATGTATAAGATTATTCTTATACCTTAGAGAACATGATCAATAATCATTAGTCTATGATACTGAGGAATGGTAATATCACAGACAAAATCAAGCTATAAAACATGTGAAATAATTTTTTCAATGTAAAATATGAGAGTTTTGCCTCTGCTTATTAAAGTAGTATAGACACATGGTAGACAGTTTAGGAAATGTCTATAGTCCCATCATATAGAAAGAATTCGCTGTCCAAATCTGAGTGTGTTTCTCCCTTGTCTGTGCATTAATTAATGTTTTTGTATATGTAGTATATTAAGCATACTTTTTCCCTGTTATTGGATAATTAGTAGTTTTTATTTTTCAGATGTCTTGTAACCTATCATCATATCTTTGGTATACATAAATTTTTCTCCAAAGTTCTCTAGGATAAGATTATTTCCTTAGAGTGAATTCCTGGAAGTGAGTTGCTGGACCAGAAGACATGCAGGGTATTAATACATATTAATGTGGAAAATTTGCATCAAGTCACATGTCCACTTATAATGTCTTGTTTCTCCCAAAGTAACATTGAATATGATCACTTTTTAATCTTTGCTATTTTGATAGCCAAAATGATATATTTAGCATTTCTTTGGTTACTAGATAGGTCGGACTTAGGTTTATTACCATTCTGTTGCATTGTCTATTCTGGTCTTTGGCCAAATTCTGTTGCTGTTTTAGTGTCATATCGGAAATAAATGTTTTGGTTTTCAACTTTGCTTTTCTGGTACTCTTCCTTAAAAAATGGAAAGAGAAGACGCCAAAAAGAGAGCGAGAATTATTAAAAGGATGGAACATGTCAAGTGAAAGAAGAGTAAAGGAAATAGTGTTTGGTCTATGGTAAAGAAGACTTGTTAATATATTGGAGTTGGAGAAGGTAGGAATATCAATCTAGTCTTCTTTCCAGGAAGAGATTGAACCTGCTGATATCTCAGATATTTAATTTATAGATTTGACAAGTAAGTAAATCTCCTTCTGGGTTAAAAGCTTTTTATGGTTAGAGAATCAGACTGTGCTTCCTTAAAGTACATTATAATTTGTTTATATAATAGGCTCTCACTAAGTATTTGATTTGTTTATTTACTGTTTTTAAGTGTAGTAGGGAACATTCCCTGACTGGTTTAAAATAATCTTATGTCATCTGGGCCAATTGGGAGTTCATGGCTAATGTTTATGGGATAAATAAAGGAAGAAGGGAATATTTAAGGAAATAAAACTACTTCAGTGTGGTTTTTAAAAAAATAGCTGGTATTCAAAGTACATTTTTAGAATTGCTAGGGCTTGTATGTAGACCTAACTATAGAGTACCTTTAAAAAAATGATAAATCTCTTATAGGTAAATATTTTGCTCAAAAGATATTATATCTGGAATCTGATTATTTATTGACCTGAGATGTTTTTTCACTTTTAACCTTTTTATTGTGAAATAAAACATAGAAAACAACACAAAACAAAAATTATAAGGCATACTTTCTTGTAGTCACATTCAAGTCAAGAAGATCTTTGCCAGCCACGCTGTATGTTCCATCACTATTACAGCCCCTTCCCCTCAAAAGTAACCACTACACTGACTTTTATAAGAATAAATTTCCCATGTTTCTTAATTGTTTAGTCTTGCTCCTTTAAAAAAAAAATACAGCTTTAAAATCTCTTTTACTCTCAGATTCCTTCTTCATCCCTTTCTTTTCCTTGTAATTTATCTGAAGGACTTGGGCCATTTGAACTGTAGAGTTCTCTGTGATTGCGTACTCATGATACAGTTATTGCCTGTAAATTGGCAGCTGGATCCAGAGGCTTGATCAGACTCAAGTTTGATTCTTTTGGCAAGAATACCGGTGATGGTGTGTGTCTTCATCCGGGAGTACATGATGTCTAGTTTTCTTTTTCTCTCTTTTTTTTCTTTTTTTGCTACTCTTGTAATTTGTTTTTATTGATTTCTGGCATACCTCTAGAATAGGTTATTAAATATGGTTTATAAGCACTTTGAAAAGAAAGCTTAAAAGAAAACAAGCATTGGTTATCTGTGACCCAGCATGGATCACTAAGAACAAATCTTAACCACACCAGTCTAGGTTTTCTGAAATATCTGAGTACAAAAAAAAGATCATTGGGATAGAGTTTGGAATATCTAGCCTTAAGTTTACCACTGTCTTAGGTAACTCTGAGCAGCCATTTAACTTTCTGGATCTCACCTGTAAATTGAGGTTGGACTGAATCATTGGTTTCCAAACTTGGCTTTACATTGTAGGATTTTCTACATAAAAGTCCTTAATACATGATATATAGTCTTGGAGACCTGGGAGGTCTGACATCTCATCCAAAGCAAGAACAAATTTTTTTATGATACTTCTGACATGTGAGCTGCTGTATGCATACTTTTTCCCCAGATTTTTTAAAAGACTTTTTTTTTTTTAGAGCAGTTTTAGGTTTACATCAAAATTGAAAGGGAGTTACAGAGATTTCCCACATACCCTCTGCCCCTACACATGCATGGCCTCTCCCATCATCAGCAGCACTCTCCCAAAAGGGTACATTTTTGTTTAACCAAGGATGAACCTACAAACCTATGTTGACACATCATAGTCAACCCAAATCCATAGTTTACCTGAGAGTTCACTCTTGGTGTTATATATTCTGTGGATATTGACAAATGTATGATGACATATACCTATCATAAAATCATACAGGGTACTTTTTTTGCTCTAGAAATCCTCTTTGTTTTCCTATTCATCTCCTTCCCTGCTTCCAGAACTACTGATCTTTTCATTGTTACCATAGTTTTACCTTTTCCAGAATGTCATATAGTTGGAATCATACAGTATGTAGCCTTTCAGGTTGGCTTCTTTCACTTAATAATATGCATTTAAGGTTCCTCTGTCTTTTTATTACTTGATAGCTCATATCTTTTTAAAAAGTGCCAAATAATATTTCATTGTTCTACTGAGTAACATCTTGGTTTGCTTGCAAGTCTTTGGCATTATGAATAAAGCTGCTATAAACATCTGTGTGCAGGTTTTTGTATAGATATGTTTTCAGTTCATTTGGGTAAATACCAACAAGTACACTTGCTGGATTGTATGGTAAGCTTGTCTTTAGCTCTGTAAGAAACTGCCAAACTTTTTCAAAGTAGTGCTACCATTTTGCATTTCCACCAGTAATAAATGAGAGTTCTTGTTGCTCTTCATCCTTGCTAGCATGTGGTATTATCAGTGTTTTGGATTTTGTTTATTATAATAGGTGTGTAATAGCATCTCATAGTTTTAATCTGCAATTCCCTAATAATATGATGTTGAACATCTTTTCATGTTTATTTGCCAAATGTATAACTTCTTTGTGAGTACCTGTTAAAATTTAGATTGTTTGTTTTCTTATTAAGCTTTAAGAGTTCTTTGTTTTGTTTTTAGATAACAGTCCTTTATCAGATGTGTCTTTTGCAAATATTTTCTCCCAGTTTGTGGCTATTTGTCTCATTCTGTTGATTGACATGGTGTGAATTTACATTTCCCTGACATCTAATAAAGTTGAGCAACTTTTTGTATATTTATTGGCCATTTTACTATCTTTTGTGAATTGCCTATTAAAGTTTTTTTTTGGGGGCGGGGTCTCATTTTTCTACTCTGTCAACTTTTTAATTATTGATGTTGAGGATTTTTTTGGTATATTATTGATGAATCTTTTGTGTTCTCAGTATAGAATCCTTCCTCTGTATGTGCATTGTAAAGATTTTCTCATGCTTTCTGGCTTGACTTTTCACATTTTAATGGCGTCTTGATGAATAGTTCTTAATTTTAACACACTACAAATGTTAACTTTCCTTTTTGTTAGTGCTTTTTGTAACCTATTTAAGAAGTAAGAAGTCTTTGCCTACCTAATGATCATGAAGATACTCTCCTGTTTTCTTTTATAAATTTTTTTTTTTACATCCTCAGTTTGCATGGAATTGATTTTGTATGTGTAACATAGGATTCAAGGATAGTTTTAACATATGGATATCTAATTAACCCAGGACATTTATTGGAAAAGCCATTCTTTCCCCGCCACTGTACTGCAGTATCACCTTTGTCATAAATAAGAGATTGTGTGGGTCTATTCCAGTCTTGCTATTCTATTCCATTGATCTATTTGTGACATATACTTTTTCTTTTTTTTTAAATAGCCTTATTGAGTTATAATACACACACCACAGAATTCACCTTATTAAAAAGTACAATTCAGTGATTTTTATTGTATTTGCAGAGTTGTGCAATCATCACCACTAATTCCATAATATTTTCATCACCCCAAAAGAAGCACCATACCATTAGCAGTTATCCCCTTGGTTCCAGGATGTTTGTGTCCTTATAAGATGCACGTGTTGAAACTTACTCTCCAGTGTGATGGTATTTGGAGGTGGAGGCTTTGGGAAGTGATGAGTCATAGGGACAGAGCTCTCATGAATAAGATTGGTGTCGTTATAAGAGAGACTCCCGAGAAATCCTTGTACCTTCTGCCGTATAAAAGCACAGTGAAAAGACAGCTGTCTGTGAACCAGAAATCGAGCTCTCCCCAGACACCAAATCTGCTGGTGCCTTGATCTTGAAATTCCCAGCCTCCAGGAACTGTGAACAGTAAATTTCTATTGTTTATAAAGTACCAGTCTGTGGTATTTTGTTATAGCAGCTCAAATGGATTAAGCACCTACCTATCAACCACTAATGTAGAAATCTGCTTTCTTTCACTATGGTTTTGCCTATTCTGGACATTTCATGTAAATGGAACCATGAAATATATGGCCTTTTGTGTCTGGCTCCTTTCACTTAGCATGTTCAGTGGCATTAATTACATTCACAATGTTATGCAACCATTACCACTGTTTCCAAAATTTGTTCATCATCCCAATCAAACTTTGTACCCGTTAGGCAATAACTACCCATTTCCCTTTTCTCCTAGTCTCTGGGTACCTTTAGTCTACTTTGTTTTTCTATAAATTTGCCTTTCTAGATATTTCAATAAGTGGTCATACAAAGTTTATTTTTTTGTGCCTTAATTCCATTTAGCATAATGTTTTAGAAGTTCATATTGTAGCATATATCAAAACATTCATTTTTATGGCTGATTACTATTCAAATATCTATCCATGTGGTATATGGATATACACATTCCCTTTATCCATTCATCAAGTGTATTTGTTGAGGACATTTGGATGACCACTTTTTGTCTGTTATGAATAATGCTGTACTTCTGTGAACATTTTTTGTGTGTGAATATATGTTTTCATTTCTCTTGGGTATATACTTAGGTGTGGAATTGCTGGATCATATGTTAACTTTGTTTAACTTTTAGAGGAACTGCCAAATTTTACCAAAGCAGTAGTACCATTTTGTGTTCTCTCCAGCAATGTATAAGGGTTCCAGTTTCTTCTCATTTTTGGCAATACTTTATTATGATTGTATTTTTTATTATGGTCATCTTAGTGGATGTGAAGTGGTATGTCATAATGATTTCGATTTGCATTTCCCTAATGACTAATAATATTGAGCATATTTTTGTGTGCTTATTGCCATTTGTATGTATTCTTTGGAAAAGAGTCTATTCCTATTTGACCGTTTTTTAAAATTATGTTATTTGTCTTTTTATTGTTGAGTTGTAAAAAGTTCCTTATATATTCTGGATTCAAGTCCTTTATTATGTTTTGCAAATATTTTCTCCCATTTTATAAGTTGTCTTTTTAATTTCTTGATGGTGTTTTTTTGCAGCACCAAAGTTTTAAATTTTGATGAAGTCTAGTTTATTTTGTTGTTGTTGTTGCTCACACTTCTGGTGTCATCCAAGAAACCATTGCCTATCCAGGGTAGTGAAGATTTACACCTATGTTTTCTTCTAAGACTTTTGTAATTATAGCTTGTACATTTAAGTCTTTGATCCATTTTGAGTTAATATTTGTATATTGTGTGAGGTAGGGGTCCAACTTCATTTTTTTATATGTTGATATTCAATTGTTATAGCACTATTGAAGAGGATATTCTTTCCACATTGAATTTTCTTAGGACTATTGTAGCAATATTGTTTATAGTTAAAATAATTGCTGTCAAAATTTTTTTGAGAATTTTCAAAGTAGTTCATAAGACAACTGGGGAAATATTTAGATTATCACCATATTAATAGAGACATTCTTAAAAGCTATTTGCTCAGGTTCTTTTTATCCTTAGAATATTAACTGCTTTGGTTCATGTGACAAATCTTCCTTAAGGCCAGGACAGTTAGACTGTATCCTTAATTATTTAAACTTTAAGAATATAACCTAGGTTTCCTCTTTTTAAAATACAGCTTGTATCACTATGCCTTCTGAGTAATTTTGAGTCTTGCTGACTTTAATTATTGAGGTACAGATTTTTTTTCCCTCTTTAATTTTACCCCCCTCCACTTGCACTCCTGACCTATGGATGTTACTGTTTCCCCTTAAGAACTGGATTTCTGAAGGCGGGGCGTCTCTTCCCACATGCTCATGGAGTGTACTGGGGGCCTGGTGCACCCAGGGTATGGTCCATGGCTCCATCTGTGGCACAAACCCATGACCTTCTGCATGTAAAGCAGACGTGCTAACAGCTACACTATGGAACCACGTCCATAAGTTATAATTTCTTAACCAGGTCATTCTTTTAGATTGGTCAGTGATGAGTAAATTGTCTCGAAGTGGTGGTACTGGTGACAAGCCAACTATAGTGAACTCTGCATGTATTTCTTGTTGCAGAAGTGAACAAAGGCATGTGTTTAGTCTGAGATTATAGGAATTTATAATTAGTTCTTTAATCAAGGAATATTATTGTGGTATCTTTCATCAGTATGAATAAGGACCATATTCTTCTAGCAGCAGTTGGAAACTTATTATATCCAGCAATAATAATGTACAAATATCTGGGTGCTCACTATAAATGTAAGATAGGCTTCTTAGAGCAGTGGATATATTTTATGTATAGATTGTTTGCCTACATTCTGTTTTCATGGCCTTTGAAACATATTCATAGTCTCAAGTTTCTCTACTCAAATTACTTATTAATAGCAAAGGGGAGGAGGGTTGGAGGGTTGGGAGAATGGGGTGAGGAGTTAAAAAGTACAGATTACTAGTTGATAGTTGGTCACGGGGATGGGAGGAAGGCAGAGGGAATGCAGTTAGCATTAATATGATGGCTAGGTGGAGGGTCAGAGGAGGAAGGGAGCCATTGAGGGGCTTGTTTTATGAACTGTATAGATGTCTAACCAATGTACTATATACTTGAAACTAATTTAAATAGATAAATTTTTTAAAAGGGAAAAATTAAATAAGGAACAAAAAATAGCAAAGGGGAAATAGTAACTTTAAATTGGAGAAACCTGGTAGAGTGATAAAAGTTAATATCACCAGTATTGGAATAAACTGGCATCATGTGCTTCCTAATAAGATATGCTGCGAAAGACAACTTCACTTCTGTAGTGTTCTTGTCAAAATGCATAAGCTGTGTCTAATTGTGATAAAACATCAAACAAACTTCAATTGAGGGACATTCTATAAAATAACTGACCTGTGATTTTAAAAAGCATCAAGGTCAAGAAAGGCAGCTACTAAAGAATGTTCTGAATTAAAGGAAAATAAAGAGACATAAAAACTACCTGTAATGTGTAATCCTGGATTGGAGCCTGGACAAGAGGGAAAAAGGATATAAAGTACATTATTGGGACAGTCGATGGGATTTTAATATAGACTATGGAATGTTAACTTTCCTGATTTTATAATTGCACTGATTATGTAAGCCAAACTATATTTTCTTAGTAGGTATACATGAAGTATTTAGGGGTAGAGGGGCGTGATGTCTCCAACTTATTCTTGGTTATGAAAAAAAAACTCATGTATGTAATGCATCTGTGTGCATATATAGAGAGAAGATGATAAAGCATATTGGACAAAATATAAACATAAGCTAGATCTGAGTAGTTTATGTGGGATTTCTTTGTGCTGTTCTTGCAACTTTTCAGTTTGAAATTATAATAAAAATATACCTGAGTTGATGTTAAAATTCTTTAACCGTGTTCACTGTCATAATTTCATTTATTTTTCTATGTTCCTTGCAGAATAGTTTTTAAACCAAAATGCTTAATTATGCCTTCTAACTCTAGGATCCTTCAGATTTCAGAATAGCTTGCATTAGGCTTAAGAGCAACTGTATTTCAATATTAGTGGGAGATGAAGGAACATTGCGAATTTAGGCAGTTTGGTGAGAAAACAGAACAGCTTTCATTTCTACCTTAATAGTGTGGTTTCAAAGTGTTTTTCGAAGAACTGTAAATTAAAAAATATATATATAGCTATGTTCAAACAGGCATTCTCATAAACTGTTGCCCAGTAGACATTATTTAAAGTATACTTTTTTCTGTGTGCTTTATTAGTACAAATTAGAGAATAGCTCTAATTACTGCCTGGCATATGAAACAGCTGGGAGTTACGCTTGTTTTATTTGTGGCTCAAACCTAAAATTCAACTTGTTAGTATATGCAACGCATCTCTAAGTACTACCTTTTATTTTCTTAAGTATTCTTCTGACTTTGAAAGTATTACTTGCCTATTACAAAAACAAACAAACAAAAAAAAAAACCCAAAAAACCTTAAAGCTACAAAGAAAACAAAATTACCCATAATTGTACATTCCAGAGGTAACTGCTAAGAGTATTTCTTTTCTGTAGTTTTAGAAAATATAATTGGCATTATACTTATGTACAGTTTCACCATGCTTTCTTCACGTAACATGTCATGCACATCTTCCCACATCATTAAAAATTCTTTGACCTTATTTAAACTTCAGTAATATTCCATCATATGGTGTACCACAATTTAATTATTTACTTCTTTTTCCGAGGTATTAATTTGGAAGGCAAGTAACTAACTCATCCTGGTTACAGATATGAAAGAGTGAATATTTTAATTTGTATAACTTATAAGCAGAAGTAATTAGACCTCTGTTTTTATTGGTCCTTGATTTTTTTTATCTTTTGAGAAGCATTGTTTGAAAGTGAAACTTTAAAGACACTTTACCAGTAGACCTGGAAGTGATAATCCTTTTGTTAGATAATCCTTAAACATTTGGAATTTGATTTTCAATATGTATGTACATTACAGATATTTTGTCAAATTAAAAATTTATAAAATTAAGGTTTTTATTTGGCAGAAATGAATTTGGAGAATTTGAGATTATATTCAGAAGTATATAAGATAAATCATACTCACAATACTTTAGACATTCTGTTTTTAGGATGAGTAGCAGAAAAAAGGCAATAAACATTGCTTTTAAGGTTAGGAATTATAACAATATAGTTTTGGCTACAAAACGCTGAAAGTGATCTTTTAGGTTAGTTCTTGAAATTAGTGATTACCTTACATTAAGATGCTATTGTTGTAGAATTGTTTAACTATTTGACCAGAAATCACTTTAGTTGAATCACAAATAGTTGAAAGTTTTCCCCTTTTTTTGATTGAGTCTTTATAGTTCTTCAGCTGTAAAGAATTCCTTCCTAACAAAGCGGATACTTTAAGTGATAGGTTCATTAGTGATTGTATACGAGTAAGTTATACTTTCTCTGGTTCTATAAGGTCATCATGATCTAGGTGTGTGATGTTGTCTTAAATTTCAGAAATGAATACCTGAAATACTTATACATTGCATTCATTGGGAAGGAATTTACTCGTAGGCCCACTCAAAGGATTAACTTCTCTTACAATTTCATGTTTTGGCAGGTAAACCTAGCCTTTAAGCAACCTGGAAAGAGGCTAGAGCACCAAGGAATTAGAATTGAATTTGTAGGTCAAATTGGTGAGTTTTAAAATAGTATTACTTTTTTTTCCCTTTGGTAACCAAGTTTGAAGAGGGTTGGATTTTGTACTTAAATAATTGAATTAGAGCTTAGCTCTGTGGAAGGAATTGATTTTGCATAATGAAAGCATTTATTTCACAAAAATTAAATCATGTTTCTTTAATTATATTAAATGATACTTGACTCATTCTGCCTTTAATATTAATTACTAAAAATGAAAGGAGTTATGTAAGCTACCAGCCTTGAAAAATAATTAAGGTAAATTAGTTAACTCACTGAAATTTCCATCTGCCTACATTTTTTCATCAGCTTTAGTCAAAATTACATGTCACCGTCATCTGTCATTTTCTAATTACCCATGCCATTTGTCTTTCTAACCTAGTGAGTGCCTGTAGCCAGACTCACCTATGAACAGAAAATTTTATATGAAAAAGAAAGGTGTAATTCTTGACTTACATCAGTATACCTTTGTACATTTCCATACATATATTTCCAGAGACATTCTTGATTTAACAGGAGTTTAGCTGCATAAATCTTTTGGTACTGTAGATTCAGAAAAAATAGGTCTTTATAATACTGTATACATAGCTAGTTTTAAACCTAGCTTTCTAAATTTTACTTTACATTTTTAAAGTATCAAGCTTTGGATGGGTGTGTATTTATTTACGTATCTATTCTGGATGAAATTATACTTGAGCAACTTACAGTAACTAATTGGTAGTTGATTTTAGTCTTTTACATATTATAGTTTTATCAAGGTAATATTTTGCCTAACTAAAGCAAAACAACAAAATGCTTTTTGCCTTGAAGGGAGTTCAAATAATTGCTGGGAATGTGTCTTTTAAAATGGCTTCATATTGGGCAAGCCCCTAACTACATTTAAAGGGATGAATTCATTTTTATTTTCTCTGGAGGTAGAAATTTAGGTTTTAATGAAATGATAGTAAACGTAATTGGTCTTTTTGCTTCTTTTCTTAGAACTTTTCAATGACAAGAGTAATACTCACGAATTTGTAAACCTAGTGAAAGAACTAGCCTTACCTGGAGAACTGACTCAGAGCAGAAGTTATGATTTTGAATTTATGCAAGTTGAAAAGCCATATGAATCTTACATCGGTGCCAATGTTCGCTTGAGGTATGAATAAGTGTATTAGAAATTGTAGACATAGTCCAAACCAGAAAGTAATGGTTACTACTGAATGTCTTGTTAAAACTTCTAATTATAATTCTGGGCTGGAAGACTTAAGATTAAAAAAAAAAAATGTTTTGTCTGGCTAATGATGATCTGAAGTAATAAGAGCTTTCTTGCATTATAGATATAGAGAACCTATTACGAAAAGTTTTATGAATCATCCCTTAGGTACTTCACTTTTTGTGTAAATGGAATTACCTTCTAAATCCATTAGTTTCCCAACAGATCTCATTTAGTATAATGGTTAAGGACTGATCTAGAGAGATTTCCTTCAGTAGGCTTGATAGTGGCACTGTAAATTTATCTAAAAAGTATGTACACTATTCTTAAAATTGAACTTTTTTTTTCATGATGGGGGGCATTTATTTAAAAAATTTAGAACTTTCGTGAAGTAAATGAAATTGATTACAAAGGAGTTTCAGGAGAAGAAAGCAGAGTTGCAGTTAATGTTTGCTTTTTTAAAACACTGAAATTTATCATAGGAGATTTAACTTACCTCTCCATTAACTTTGTAGGTATTTTCTTAAAGTGACAATAGTAAGAAGATTGACAGACTTGGTAAAAGAATATGATCTTATTGTTCACCAGCTTGCCACCTATCCTGATGTTAACAACTCTATTAAGATGGAAGTGGGCATTGAAGATTGTCTACACATAGAATTTGAATATAATAAATCAAAGTAAGTACTTTTCACAAACATAATTTAAATGTTCAGGGAAAATTAATAAGAAAGCTTTTCAAGTGTTTGTAAATTGGTCAAAGTGAAGATAGTATTGACATTAATCTGATGTTAAGAGACCAACAGAATCTGAGCTGAAAGAAATTTTAGGAGTTTGGTCTGGCATCTGACTCAGTGCAGGTGTCATTCATCTTCTGTTCTTGATAAGTCTCTGGCCACTTTGTAGAGGATCTTACCATCTCATAAGGCAGCTAATTCCTTACGTCGGTAAAAATTTATTTTACTGGCATCATATCACTTTAGCTTGGTCACCACCTTATTTTTTTATTTTTTATTATTTATTTATTTTTTTAAGGTGAGGCAACCTTTGGTTGACCTCACAGATTGCAAGGACCTTGTCAGCTTACAATCCTTTATTTTTTTATTTTTTTTACGCCTACAGCACCTGCTCTTCCTAGGTGGTCTCCCATCCAAGGACTAACTAGGCCCGACCCTGCTTAGCTTCCAAGATCAGACGGGATTGGGCTTGCTCAGGGAGGCATGGCTGTAGACATTGGTCACCTCTTTAAAACTAAACAAAAATACTTTTTTTCTGACTACATAAGCAATAAATACATTTTCATGGTTGAAAATTTTGACAATGTAGAGAAGGCAAAGAAAGTAAAATCTTACATATTTTCACCTTTACCATTTAACCACAGTTAATATCCTCTTATATATTTTTCCATGACAGGAAGGAATATATGTTTATATATGTCATATTTTTACAGAAATAGGCTCTTTTGTTTATTGTTTAATGCCTTTTTAATCTTTACTATGGAACATTTCAAATATATTCCAAAGTATATGACTAGCATAATGAATCCTCATGTACTTATTGCCTAGCTCCAGCTGTTAACAACACATGATCAGATTTGTCTGTATTCAGCCCTACACTTCAGTAGCAAAATTCCGGACATAAAATTTCATAAAAAGTATGTATAATTTTTAATATAACCACAATACCGTTATATCTAAAAAAATAATTCCTTAATATCTTCACATATCCAGTCAGTGTTCACATTTCCCTAATTGTTTCATAAATATTTTTTTCTCCACATGATTTCTTCAAATCAGTATTTAAACAAGATTTGTCTAAATCCAGTGCATCCAAATGCATTGCATTTAAATGTTTGACTCTTAAATCTCATTTATAGGTTTCCCCCTATTTTTTTGTTAAAGTTTATTTGTTGAAGAAATGGATGTATACTCATTTATCCCCTTCCCGTGCACTCTTCTGTTCCATGATTTCTATTAGTTGCCACCCCCCCGTTTATCTCACTGAAAATGTGATATACATGCCTTCAGAGTCTTACATTATATTATTGATAAAATTATCAGATAGTTAAGGACCTAAAAACTTCTCACTAGAAGCCTCCGTTCAGACTGACATAATTGCATTAATCAACTCTTGGGATATTATTTTGAAATCCAAACCTGGGTGAAAGCTAAAAAGCCCCTGGGTAGTGTAGGAATTCTAAGATTTAATACTACTTCATTTCAAGTTATCTAGGAAAGGTCTTTGATTATTAGATGTTAATAGCAACAAACAACTCGGGGTTCTCTCTTCGAAGCCAGGTGATTTGTTAGCTGCACTATTCTAGCCCTAGGAGTCATAATGACACTAAATTCTCTTTTAGTATTTAATATTCAAAAACATCTCCATACACCAAATGGATATTTCAAGCATAAACATCTTAATTTTTCATGCTTAAGTTCTTTGGAAACTAAGTTAACCTCTGAGGACAAAAATCAAGCTAATTCTTCTGAGGTATATTGATGGTCAAGTAAAAGTTTGATGCCTTATTTTTAAAGTACAGTTATGCACCACATAATGTTGTTTCAGTTAATGACAGACTGCATATACAGCAGTGGAATGCCATATAGCCTAGGTCTGTAGTAGGCTATGCCATCTAGGTTTGTGTAAGTGCATGCTATGATGTATGCACAACAACGAAGTCATTTAATAGTGCATTTCTCAGAACATATCCCTGTCAGTAAGTGGCACATACTGTAAAATTATTAAGACTTTTTTGAAAAAGGGGAACATTAAACAATATAAATAGTCAAGTGGTATTCTTGAATGGTAAATAAGAAGTCTAAGTTAAGGTATCTAAAGATGTCTAATAAAGCTTTTCAGGACATATTTCACTTTTTTGTTTGTTTTTTAAATAGTGAGATATATTCTTTCCCCAAAGGTATCATTTAAAGGATGTGATTGTTGGAAAAATTTACTTCTTATTAGTAAGAATAAAAATCCAACACATGGAGCTACAACTGATCAAAAAAGAGATCACAGGAATTGGTAAGTTGAAAGACTATTTGAATTATAATTTCTGTTTCAGTTGAAATTTTAAAATATCATTTCAATGTGAAATAAACATCCACATTAGATACTAACTTTGATACTTAATAATTCTGGCAGTAAACTTATTCATTTATGTATTTTTAAAAATTGATTTTTGAATACAGTAGTTACATGAGGGATACATTTTAAGACCCCCCAGTGGATGCCTGAAACTCTGGATAGTACTGACCCCTATATATACTATGTTTTTTTCTGTACATACATATCTATAATAAAGTTTGATTTCTAAAGTAGGTACAGTAAGAGATTAATAGTAACTACAGATATAACAATTATAATAATATCCTGTAATAAAAGTTATATGAATGTGGTCTCACTCTCTCTCAAAATATCTTATTGTAGTATACTCCCCCTTCTTGTGATGATATGAGATGATACAGTGCCTAGTGATGAGATGATGTGAGGTTAATGACATAGGCATTGTGACATAGTGTTAGTTACTGTAAGGGTTACTTGAACACAAACACTGCAGTACCATGACAGTTGATCTGATAACTGATATGGCTGCTAAGTAACTTAAGGGGCAGATAGCTTATACAGTGTGAATATGCTGGACAAAAAGATGATTGATGCCTGAGGTGGGATGGAACAGGACGGTGTGAGATTTTGTCACACTAACCAGACAGCAAGCAGTTTAAAAATTATGAATTGTTTATTTCTGGAATTTTCCATTTAATATTTTCAGACTGTGGTTTTGCCACAGGTAACTGAAACTGAAGACTACTGTAGGCAATAAATTCACATAGTTCAAAAATAAAGTGTAAGACTATACAGTAAAAAGTGTCCTATTTCTCTACTCCAGCTACCCATAAGTAATATGTTTATAAGTTTTAAAATCCTTCTAGATTTTTCACTTAATATCTTAGAGGTTTTTCCATATTAGTATATAAGAAAGAACACTTCCTCATCTTTTTTATAGTATGCCATTCAGTGGATGTACTGGAACTTAACCAGTCTGCTATTGGTGGACATACCTGTTATTTCCAGACTTTTGCTATTACAAACAGTGCTTTAGTTGTTAATGTCATTTTTTTGCGTGTGTGTGTGCGCGTGTGCATGCACACACACAAGATAAACTCTTAGAAGTGGAATTGCTGTTTAGAAGGGTATATTCATTTGTAATTTTGATAGATATTATCAGTTTGTCCTCATTAGGTGTAACATTTTGCATCTACCAGCAATGAATATAGAGAGTGCCTCTTTTTCATCTGTTCTCACCAGCACAATGTTATGAAACTTTTGGCTGATCTGATTGCTAGGAGAACTTCCCCATTGTAGTTTTAATTTAGTTTTCTCATTCTGAGTGAGGGGCGAGCATCTTTTCATGTGTATAAACGCCATTTCTATTTATTTTCTGTAAACTGCCTATCCATATCCATTGCTCCATTGCTGTTGGATTACAAGCCTTTTCTTATTTGTAAAAACTCTTTTATGCATTAGGGAAATCAATCCCTTTTTCTGTTAAGAGCAGAAAAACTTTCCCCAATTTATCTTGCTGTTGTGGTTTATGCCATGTAGAAATTCTTGATATTTATGTAGTCAAATTAATTAGTTTTTCCTTTTATGACTCTGAGTTTTGTGCCACAGTTATAAAGGCCTTTTTCACATTGCGGTTCTAAAGATAATTTTCTGTTCTTGATTCTACTAAAATAATACATTATAGTTTGGAGATTTTCTTTAAATTTTTAAATCATGTGGAATTTGTCATCATGTAAGATATATGTATTTAACTTTATTTTTCTCCAAATGACTGATCAATTGCACCCAAATAATTTCTTGGTTCATAATTGCTTTTTAATTTTAATTAGCATATAGATTTAGTTTGTCCTCTGTAGTTTTGTTGGGTTTTTGCTGAAAATAATTTTCGGCAACACTTGTTAAGAATTTGTAATTGGTAGTCATAATTATTAATGTCTATGATTTCTTAATCTCCCTTTTTTACCTGCTAATATAAGTTTAAGTGATTTAAAGACATTAAAACCAAACTTCAGGTTTTCATTTGTTGTTTAAAAACAAATTGTTTACTTAAACATCTTTTCTGAGTATAAAAATTTTATTCAATTCTAGAAAGTTTAAAAAATAATCTGTATTCATCATCCAGAACAGATAGACAATAGCCTTTGCATATTTTATATTTTACACTATTGGGATCATTACTTTATGTTTTGATATACTTTTTTCACTTACCACATTATTGACTTTTTAAAATGTCTCTGGTTTGCAAAATAATTTTGTAGAGGGTTAAGTCCCCAAATTTGAAAGAACTATATGTCAGTTAAGTATTCAGTTTGATGTTTTGTTTATATTTAAGTTAAATAACTCCAAGAGAAGACAGTTTGAGTGCTACATTACTAGCATGTCAGTGTAATGTTCTGATGTATAAAGTGTTAAGTATGTTGAGTGTAGAGCGAGAAATAGAAAAGAATGATCAACGTTTTTATAAAATGAGAAGATAAATTAGTACTAAAATGATGTAGTAGGAAAATAGGAAGAAGGTATAAGACTTGAAATTATATTCTGGAAATATTTAAGTTAATATCATTTACATTATTTCACTAGGACCCAGTACCACAACAGAAACAGAAACAATCGCTAAATATGAAATAATGGATGGCGCACCAGTAAAAGGTAACACACTTTTCACTTACTTCTTTTGTGTTACAGGTAATGCAGATAGCAGTGTTCATGGCAGTTTAATTTGAAAGTATTTATTCAGTATGAGAATATTTGTGAATTCTTAAAATGATTCTAACAATAATGGTTTTTAAGATCATCTTTGTATAAATACTGAGAAGACTAATAGTCTGAAATAAGATTTAATTTTTTACTCAGTTTAAATTTAGAATTTAGAAGACATGTCTGTCTTCTAGTTCTGAATTGGGAATACTTTGATTGTCTTCATAATAGTTCATTTCTGTAGATCTTTTTTATTCTTGCTGAACATAAGGTACAGTATAGCTGAGTATTAATTCCTGTGGGATTCTAGAATCCTTGTATCCCCAAGGAAAGTAAGTAGTTCCATTACTAGATAATGTTCAGTGTGTAAGATAATGAAGCCAGTATTTATCATTTTAAATTTATGTCTTTGGCTTTTCTCTGTTAGTAATTACTTCAAAAAGTAGCTACCATTTATTTAGTGCCAGCTGTAGATGAGGCATTTTACTTTCGGGTTCTCAAAAGCAGGGGTCCACAACCCCTGTGTCATAAACCAGTACTAGTCCATGGCCTGTTAGGAACTGGGCTGCACAGCAGGAGGTGACTGGTGGGCAAGGGAGCCAAGCTTCATCTGTATTTGCAGCCGCTCCCCAGCACGAGCATCACCACCTCAGCTCCATCTCAGATCATCAGGCATTAGATTCTCATTGGAGCACTGGTCCCTGGTGCCATAAAGGTTGGGGACCGCTGCTTTAAAGTTACTTACCACCCTTTGAGTAGAGTGATGGTATCCTTTATGTTACAGATGAAACCAAGATGCAAAGAAATTTTTTTAAAAAACTGTTAGGGGAGGCAGAACTTTACTTCTACCCATCTTAGATTTTCAATTAGGACTGTTTAACAAAAAAGATTAGTAAGAGAAAAAGTTTAATGTTTGCAGTGCATATCATGCAGGAGAAACCACAAAAAAAGTAACTCAAAGCAGTAGCTTAGAATTTCAGCATCTTATATAGTATCTTTAAAAATAACAATAAATTTGGAGAGAAACAACTAGACAAAGGAAAGTAGTTTTAGGTTTCCAAGGATGGAAAACTGTGGAAGATAAATACATGAAAGAAAACCAGTGGAGTAAGGTTTGTTTGCAGGTACCACCCCTGGGCTGACAAATCTCTACAGTAAAAGGAGAATTTATATCTCCCTGTAGGCAGAAAAGGAGGAGCCTTTTCTGCTTTTGCTGCTTCTTAATTGCTTACAGCTCAAAATAATTTTTATGTCAAAGAGGCATTTATGTAGTGATATATTCTGGTTTCCTTCAATAATCATTGCAGTGTTGGATTTGAGGCCAGGTCTTTCTGACTCCAAGACCCATGTGTGTGTACTCTTATGTTATGCAACTTTGTAAAATTCCAGCAGCCACAAATTTTTATGTATACTGATGGGTTGTATATCTATCTTTCAGGAAATAGATATGCATAAGAAAAGTATTACATAAAAAGATTCCAAACAGAATATGCACATACTTACCCTTAGGTAAGAGAAGCCATGAGAATCTGAATGGCAGTCTTTTTGGTAACAAAGAAGAGTCATCATTCTGAACATGTTCCTGTGGATGAATTAGTAATAAGTATTCAAACATTTACACACATGATTAGATATTATGGTAAACTTCCTAAGATTTTTATATACAGTATTAACCCATATAGTTATTACAAATTCTCTAAAAGATGAATATTATTGGTATTCCTCATTTCACAGATAAGAAACTTGAAACAGAATGGTTAAGTGATTTGGCCAAGGTCATATAGCCAGTAAACTACAGAGTTGGGATTAGAATTCAGGCATTCTGGCTCTAGAGCAGAGGTACTCATCTAGGGGCAGTTTTGCTGTCCCTCCTATCATTCACCCCTAGGACATTTAGCAATGCTTGGAGACATTTTTGGTTGTCACACTTGGGGAGTGCTACTTGCATCTAGTGGGTAGAGGCCAGGGGTGCTGCTAAACCTCCTACAGTGCACAGGACCTTACCCACACAAAGAATTAACAAGCTCAAAATGCTAATAGTGCCAAGGCTGAGAAACCCTGGTTTGAAGTTTTTGTTATGCTGCCATCTCATGAAGAACTGAGGCATTAGTATTTTCTCTATATAGTGTTCTATATGTGTTATGTGACTATATTTAATAATCTTTTAGAATTAAATGGAAATTGCTTTTTTTCCCAGGTGAATCAATTCCAATAAGACTGTTTTTAGCAGGATATGACCCAACTCCAACAATGAGAGATGTGAACAAAAAATTTTCAGTAAGGTACTTTTTGAATCTAGTCCTTGTTGATGAGGAAGACAGAAGGTACTTCAAGCAGCAGGTATGGTGCCACCTAGGCTGGTATTCTGTTTAATGGCAGTTCTAAAAATACTTGAAAAGACTCTTCTAAGCTTTACTATCCTGGAGCAAGGGGGTGACTAAGTGAACACTGAGAGTATGGTAAGGAAGTAGGCATGAATGGAATTGTGCTGTGATAGATCTCTTCTCAGGCATTCTCCAGAATGGGCTATAATTTAGCAGGGCTTTAATTTTTCTCTTGAAAGTTTTGTGTGTTCTAAAAACAGTACCTGCTGTTTGTTAAAAAATAATAATAATAATAATAAAAAATCAGGCAATAAAGAACAGAATGAAGTAAAGGTCAACAAAAATTCCATCATCATGATTAGTTTTCCAGACAGTTTGTGTTTAGATCATATAATGCATGTTGTTCTTTAATTTGCTTTTTCACTCGTGTCTTATTCTGAATATCTTTCCTATATCAACAAATATAGATTTCCATTATCACTTTTAATGACTTCATTAACTTGATGGATTCCGGGGTTTCTGTTTTCTCCTTATTAAACAATTCTGTTACAAATGTCCATCAGATGACCCAGATCTAATACTTTTTTATGGAAAATGTTTATCATAAACTTGTTCTCATTTTAAAAAGTAAACCTTTAGTGAATTTTGAATGAAAATTGGTCAGTGCTGTGAAGAATACGAAAACTACCTTTTATAAACATGGTGTGTCCTCGAAGGTCTCACATTGCAGATATATCAGGGAAAAAAATTAACAGAAAACAATAGTTTGACAGTAATTTAGAAGAAAATTTATTACACTAATAATGCTGTGTAATTAAACATAGGTCATTTACAAGTTCAAAATAGATTGTACAAAATTTATAATTTCCAAATCAATTACATATTGTGGCCCTGTTGAGTGAATTATATTGCTTCCCGTGGACGTTCATTTAGATGTTTAAATTCTGACATGTTAAAAACAAAAAAAAACCAAAAACTTGTCATGACTTTGAAGCAAATAATTTTAAGAATTTAGAAGAGATCTCAGGATGGATTAGTTAGGGTCAGATTTAGATAGACTGAGGAATAGAGAATTGAACAATACACAGGGCAAGATGTAGGGTAAGTTTATTTGGAGGCAGAGAGTAACTCAGTTTGGCTGGTTGGGGATGCACGTCTAGGGAGGCAAGAGAGTGATATTGGTACATTGGATAAAGGTTATGGAGGGCCTTGAATGCCTGGTTGGAGATTTATCCTGGAGGTGCTGAAAACTACTGAAGACCAATCCAAGCAATGTTTTAGACTATTGGTAGTGATAGGAAGGATGGATTTGAAAGGGGCCTCAGGCAGTGGAGGCAGTGATCTACTAGAAAGGTATTTTATTATCTAAGATTGAAGTGACAATGGCTTGAACTTGGATAAAGGCAGTGGACCAGCAAACTAAAGGATTTTAAGAATTCTTTAAATCAGTAATAGCTAGAACTTTGTGCCAGATGGGATTGATGGTAGTAGTGGTGGTGTGCATGGGTGCTGGTTGCGGGGGAGCAGAGTTGGCAGAAAGG